>NW_017300074.1:623167-624617 GCF_001594075.2 Trachymyrmex cornetzi | reverse complement strand
GGCGCGCCGCCGAGAGAGGAGCCGATCGATCATTAACCCGACCGTAGAGCCCCGGCCAACGCGCGTAGTCCCGTGATTCGCCCTGTGATTCGTCCCGTGTATACACGTCGTCGCCACGCGCGCTCCGGCCATCCTTCGTCGGGAGGACGTTCTACGAGTGGAAAAAACACACGGTCGCGTTTCCCCGGTGTGTGCCCTTTCACGAGTCTCGTTTGGAGCATCGACGTACCTGCGACTTACGAGAGAGAGAGAAGGAGCCGACATACACAGGGTGTGCGTGTAGAGAGAACGAAAGATAGAAAGAAGAAGACCAGGAGCAACGGAAAGTGGAGGAAAGAGAGGGAAGAGGGAAGGAGATAGAGGGACAGTGGAGGAAAGAGAGGGAAGAGGGAAGGAGATAGAGCGAGGCAGAAACAGAGCGATAGAAAGAGAAAGAGAGAGAGAAGGATAGAAGGATCCTGAAAGGACGGGCAAACGAGTAAGAAAGAGAGAGAGAGAGAGAGAGAGAGAGAGAGAGAGAGAAAAGCAGTGAGGGAGAGGGAACCAGGCTCGTTGGTGCGAGAGAGCAACGCGTTGGTGACAGAAAGACGGACAGACGGACCAACAGACAGACGCGGCTTCCCCTCCGCTCGTGTTCGCCGCCAGTTGGTCGCGCGTTACCGAGCCAAGTGGATGTGTTCGCGATCGTGCTCCCGCTGAAAAAAGTTTTCTCCATCGTCACGCCGTACGAGAGTGAAAGAGAGATAGAGAGAAAGAGAGAGAGAGAGAGAAAGAGGAGAGCCTTTCTTCCTACGCACGTTGTAACGTCGTGATAAATCGGAGCAGAGCCTGTCCCGTCCGTTGCATCGGTACACACGTGAACCTGTGAAAGAGAGAGAGAGAGACGCATTGTGCCGCCGGACGTGCGCCCGGCGAAACTCCGATTTCGTCGAGAAAGGATTACAAGGTGCATCGCGAAGTGTGCTTCGCCGGCGACGCGGTAGGAGAAGTATTCGGCGCTTTTACTGCCGAGATTCGAGAAGGTGAGTACCGGCGACGAGCCGACGATCGTCCGGCGTCCCCGAGACTCTTCGTCTGTACTCGTCGTTTCCACGCGCCTGCGATCGATCGTCGAGTTTCGCGTTCTTTTTTTTTTCTTCCTCGGTGAACAAAAGGAAGCTGGGAATTTTCGTTCGTGTGTCGCCTGCCCGAAGTAACTGTTGCACATCCACGAAAGTTTTTTTCACGAGCACGCGCGCGTGCGTGCACGCCGCGTTATATCCGACATCATCATCCTGTGGTCGTCGTTCTCGCGGGTCTTCTTAAATACGTATCGACGTATTTTTCTCGCTAGGGAGATCAGCCGGTGGAGTCTCGCGCGCCGGAAATGAGGAAACGCCGAGGCGGAGTCGCAGCCGGGACGTGGTCGTCGCGCTCCGGGGCATCCGGATTTCGACCGTCCCCTCCCCGC
>NW_017300074.1:602805-622997 GCF_001594075.2 Trachymyrmex cornetzi | reverse complement strand
CCCCCCCCCCCCCCCGAGTTTCGTAGAGTCGACCAATATGACCGAACGTACGAACGATCCCTCGAAGAACGACCGGTCGTTACGCCATCTTGATTCCGTGCCCCACCATCTGCTTGGTGGTCGCACACTTCTTAATCCCCGAACGATCGAACCATACGGCACGTACGGTACGTACGCGCGATTTCTAGCCGACCTTTTCCACGCTTGGGATCGCGCAATCGCCGCATACCGGCTGTGCCGGTATCTCTTTGTCGCGTCATCGACATTTCGAATCGTCACGCAGGGACGAGCAATCTTTCCCATATCAGCTCTGGGGATGTTATAGAATAGCTGCGGTGTGAATGGATTCCGATTGGAATTATTCCAATTTTCCCAGAAATAGAGATTGAGGGAATAATTGAACAATTCCGATCGGTATATATTGTGAATAATTCTATAATACATGTTTAGAATATAAAGGGAAAATCTTTTGAAATTTTGTCTAGAATGAATATCCCACTATTTTATCAATATTTTTAAAATAATTAAGTATTTTAGCGATGTTTAATCTCGGGCTATTAATTCCTTAAGCTTATCTAATTTATTTCGTGTGTCAGAAAGAGAAGCTTGCCGATTAAATATTTTACGGCGGAATAATTAGTTGGAAATCGGTACACAATCGATATATTTTAAATTACACTGTTAGATATTAAAGGAGCAATAATAATTTAGTCTATTGAGTTAAATAACATTGTGTTATTTTTAACTTCCATCTGTCAAAATGTAAATCAATCTATTTTTGTGGTTATATTGTTTCGAAATAAACATTAAGTATCCACTGAGTAAATAATAGTTAGATTAAACATGAGTCAAATTTAATACATTTTCTTGAATTAAATATTTAACTCCATTGTCTTAGTTAAATTAATGACATATTGGGTAGGAACAGTGACGACCTATAGATATGATTAAAAATAACTTATTGGGTGTAATTGGACATTGTGAATTTAATAGTGTAAAGAATGTGTGTTTATATGTGGATTAATTTTGCAATTAATACACAGAAAAAAATGTTTTGATTAAACCAACAAAAAGATCCAAGAAAAATGGCATTTTATTGAGATAGTTTCCAGTTACGTGTTAAATTTAATAAATTTGAAGTGTCCCAAATGGTTCACTCAAAAATGTTAATTTAGTAAGATGAATAAGTTAGAAAGTAACACAAATATTATATAAAAAAGTTAACGCAAAACCATAACAGTGACACATTTTGTAGGCAATCATATTTCTTTATTAAAATTAACATTTATAATATGTTAAATTAACATATTTTATTCATTTATCTTATAATTTACGTTTTAAAACATTTTTGTGTTTTAAAAAATTATTTGTTTATTTACTCATAAATTGTGTTATTTTTTCTCATTAAGAAAAAAAAATGGAATATTATTTTAACATAAATATTCAAATAACACAATCTCTCTCTCTCTCTCTCTCTCACATTATGTTAAACAACATTTAGATATATAATAAAAATTGAATAGAAAATTTTAATAAGGAGTCGAGTAGACCATTTCTAATTCAAATACAAAATATTTTTGAATCTTTTTGTAGGTTTAATCAAAACATGTTTTTCAAGATAGTAGAATTAAAAAGGGAGAAGAAGAGAAAAAGTGATACAAGGATATATTCTTGGCGTTTTCTTGTCGAGCGTACGATGCTATTCCGTTCGTCCCTTCCCTTTCATTTTTCTCTTCGCCTTTGTGTCGATTTTGTATAACAGGCTTCTACCTGCAGTCAAGGCTTCCACGGAAGCGATTGTTGCTGCTAGGGGAATGGCGGTTCGAACAGAGAAAGGCTCGAGATAATGCCGATGCTTTGCAAAACGCATCTTGTTCTCACATTTTCACCATGCACAGATGATCTTTCGCACCGCACGTTTTCATCCTTCGACTCTCTCTCTCTCTCTCTCTCTCTCCCTCTCGACGATCATTTTCACGGCAAAAAATGTTTGCCTACGTACAGACGACGTCGACCGGTTGAATAAATGCTGGTAACGCTCGCATTTGCATCCGGTCATCGTCGTACGACGTCGACGTTGTCGCCGATTGTATGTTTCCGTTAATTAACAATCGCTCGCATATTGTGTGCAAATGGGGGACGATGTCACCTTCCGCGCGGCGTCTTTCTCGCGAAAATGAAAATTCGCTCGCGGCGCGGAGACGCGGTATTCCTGCATCAGTACACCTGCACCGTGCGTGAACGACGTCGACCGGTTCGCTCGTTCGCGTTCGATCGTGGCCTCGTCGAATGCACCTCTCGCGCGAACGCAATTCGCCTCGCGCTTTGCCGCCGCTCCTCATTGCAACGCGCCCTCGGGGCCTCTCCTTCATGCGGGGCTTAGCCACGACCCCCTCGATCCGCGCCCCGCTTCCTGCAATCGGCAGCAACCAGTTTCAGCAACGGCGGCGGCGGCGGCGGCGTCCATGCGATAACGGGTCGTTAACTTGCCCACATCTGCCTTTCTCTCGTTCGCGCACAGCCTCCAAGAAAGAGAGGAGCCGATTTGCTCTTGTAGTGCATTTAGCGTTGAATACGATCTCTGATCCCAAGATCGAGACTGGTCTTCACGTTAGAGTTATGAGACTCGAAGTGGTATTTATAGTCCGTTCTTATTTTAAGACCATCTTAAGCAGCACCTTAAGATGCTAATACGGCTCACTGACTGGTTCATGACATCTTGACAGGGTCTTAAATATAAGAATTAAAAAATTATGAATATCGGTCCACACGATTTATAGTCAACGCAGTTGATCAAATTATCTGTCATTGTTTGTTCAAGAAAAACTTTGGTCCAGTGTCAAAACGTTAGAAATGTTTAAGCGGGCAAAGCAGTTAGCTTGTTCGTCGAATGAACATGGTTGGAGTGGAGAAGGATCTTACCTATATTGTTAAATTCATAATGTCAAATTATGTCTAATTAGAGTTGTTTTTATCATTTCTACAAGCCATTGCTCCTATTCAATGTGTCATTAATTTAACTGAAATGAAATTAAATAACGAAACTGAACAATTTAACTGAAGAAAATGTATTAAATTTGACTCTATAAGTATTATCTACTAAGTGCATTAAGAGAAAAACATTCTGGCAACTATAAAGTGATACCTAAAATTTAAGTACTGCAACTAGTTTTACAACGAGAACTAAAATAATATTGAAGACTATAAAAATATCATATAGTATTGCAAAAATATACTCAATACTATACTTACAATTGATAATAATAATAATATTAGTGGGGTAGGGATTACCCTCACACTGCGGCCTAAAAGGCCTATTGTGCCCCCAATTACGTAAGTCCCCTAGAGAAGTTGTAGATTCTCGAAGAATCTTATGAGTGTTCTCCAGGGTATCTTATGAACTTCCTCTAGAGTTAATTTCTCAGCTCCAAAGATATCTATCCTCTGAGTATTGTATGCCTCACAGTAAGGCATACTTACAATTAGTTCAATACTGTAAAATTATGGTACTTAATACTACTCAATATATAAAAATATATAATATTCAGTACTACTCAATACTATCAGTTCTTGTTACTTTATAAAACTAGTTGCAAGTACTTAAATTTTACAGTTGCCAGAGCTACATTTTTTTCTGAATGTGCATACATTAGCGTGGACGTTGATTGAAACTGATAGCTCTATTTTCGTGCAACCTCCATAAACTGATTTCTATCGATCTCGTTCTTTCACCATCAACGCGAATCTGTATTTGATTTGTCCGGCGTTGTGGTTTACGAGCGTTTTTCAGGAACAGCTCTTCCTGGGGACTTTATTTCACCCCTGTTGTGTTCTGGTCGCGTGTTTACACGGACCGAGGGGGTGCACGCGCTGCAACCAGGCCAAAAATAGATCCGTTCTGCACCGCGGAATATGTACGGTCCGGATATACCGGGTGTTTTCAAATTCGCACCCGCAAAGTACAAGACGTGATACTTTATGCTAAAACAAACAACTTTTTCCTTTAACGAAATTGCGTTTGACAAATAATTTTTGCGCTTATTTGTTGATTTCAACCTGCTCTTCTCCAAAAACTACTTATCGGACGCAATTTTGTTAAAGGAAAAAATTGTTTCTTTTAGCGTAAAGTATCACACTGAGAGAAAAATGTTTGGTATTTGTAACTATAATTATGATTATTACTGCTATAATAATAATAACAGTAACTATGTATATAGTTCTAGCAACAATTGTATATAGTTGGCAACCTAAAATGACTATATAATTATAGTTGTTGTAACCATAAAATAGTTGTTGAAATTACCATAAAAATGATTCGAGTGACTATAATTTTATAGTTATATTTGGGGACAATCATATTTTTTATAGTTGTCCCCAAATATAACTATAAAATTATAGTCACTTTAGGTTGCCAACTATATACATTTGTTGGTAGAACTATATACATAGTTACTATTATTATTATTATAGCAGTAATAATCATAATTATAGTGATATGTAATTATAGTTACAAATACCAAACATTTTTCTCTCAGTGCAGGGTTGCCACAGACCTGGAAAACCGGGTAAAGTCAGGGAAAAATGTAAAAAAGTCTGGAATTTCAAAGTTTGCTCACAATTTCCTCAAACTGCTCCTATTTTCAATAATTGTTATAATCTTTTAATTCATTTCCAGTGGCAACCCTGAGTATGACATCTTGTACTTCGCGGACGCGAATTTGAAAACACCCTGTATACATACGTATGCACACGTATTTTTCAGGCCCACTAACTTTCCCTGTTTGCTCTTACGACGGCCGTCGGTTTTCGGCGGAACGAGCACGTGCGAGCGTGCGTATGCGTATCTGCTCACGCATGCGGGACACGCGTCCTCTCGCAACAGACCCGCTTGTGCCGTTTGTGGTGCGTTCGACACCTATTCTTCCGCGCGTTACGTTATTCTCTCTATTTCGATAACGGCTGCGAGAGAAAGAGCAGATGTCTTTTTTTTCGGGAACGAAAAAATAGGGTCAGTACAATGAGGTGAAAGAATGAGATGAGGAACAAAAAGGAAGCCACGAGAATACAGCTCGCGGATAGTACGTCTATATTTCTAATCACAATATCAAAGTGCCATTTCTATAATAGACGAAGGATCGTTCATCTGTGCTGTTCTCTTTGTTACATTTGCTAGCCAATTGGTAGGTTCCTTCAGTCACTATCTTACCCTTAATGGATATATTTGTTCCTTCTTATCCTGTTATTTTCAGGGTTTCTATGTGCGTCAGTTTCTGTCGAGCTGAACTCGACTATCGAATTAGACGCGTCAGGCGCGAGGAAATAATGGCTGATTGATTGGGCGTACAGTTACACGCGGTCACGCGTGCATAATGTATACGTGTACACACACACACACACACACTTGTATGCATGTTTCGTGCCCGTGGGAATTAGGGGACGAGCGCACTCTCGCGCAGTGTTGTAGAAGAGAATTTTTTGTTTATCACGGAGAATACGTGTGTCATTTGGAGCACCAGATGAGTCAGCGGATGCGACAGTGACGTGAAGTGTTGAGTCAGGTTGTGGGCGAACATCGATCTTGAGTTATCTCTCGTCTTACCATTGACAGATAGAATAGCCTTCTTCATACTCGAGGATTAGCTCGCTGTTGCAGTGCGATGATAGGGAGACGTGGAAATTTTTAATGTATCGCGCCGCGCGTATTATTTGAGTCAGGTAAATTCAGCGAGACGTATTTGACTACGTAGTTGCCACAGACCTGGAAAATCGGAAAAACCGGGAAAAGTCAGGGAAAATGTAAAAAAGTCTGGAATTTTGAAATTTGCTCACAATTTCCTTAAACTGCTCCTATTCCAGATAATTATTATAATTTTTTAATACCTATATCTGATGTTTATAGTGAAATACGTTCAAAACTTGCATACTTTAAACTTTAAACGATTTTAATAAAATAATTAAAATTTATATTTTATTCAATATTTTTGATCGCCCTTTTTCGTAACTGCATCCTTTTTTCTAATACTAATTTATTTTTTATTGTCTCGAATTTGCATCCACAATTTTATGCTACTAAGCCTTTTTTGCGTTGTTTTTAATAATATAGGCTAGATTTCCTGCAACTCTTTAAATGTATTAAAATTTATATATTTTGCATTGGAAAGTTTTCCATTCTCATCTGGAAAACCTGGAAAGGGGAATTTTTTAATTTATTTTCTGTGGCAACCCTGGACTAATATTTAGAAATTTGATCGAAACTTATTATGTTTTGCTAATAATAGCGAGAAGCGAGAAAAGTATTCAAGTATTCTGATTCTATACTTTATGGATCTATCAGGTTATAGTTTCTGTGAAGAGAGAGGGAGAGTGATTAGAATTGGAAATTTAGATTTTCCGTATGGAAATGAATGTCATATATATATGAAACAGTTCAAGAAGATCAACATGGATCAACATTAATATTTAATGATAGAATTTTGTTATTTCGTAGTTTAAATGAAAATTTTTTCATCTTAATTATTTTTAAAAACATCTACATCTTATTGAAATAATTTTTGATTGATTCTAAATCGCAGCTAAACTTTTTGTATTACTTTCAAATATAATACAGACAAATCGATAATTTTTTAATATAAATTTTTATTTTTTAAAAATGCGTAATACATCCTGAACAAGATAGTGTCGGTATCGTTATGTTGTCATTGTATAGATATTGGACGAGATATTCTATTATACACTCTAAATTTTTGGGAGTGAAATTTCACTCCAAGAAAAGTGATAGTTGCGCCAATCCGATAAGGAGTGAACTTCACTTCAGGAATAAATTTCTAATACTCTTAATCTAACCTGAAAAATCAATTTTAATGATTAATATCTCGTTTCGCGAGACAGAGCGACGCTTTCTTCTGCCATATTCGTTCATTTTGTGCAAAAACACGTCGAATGAGCTTAATAATTTTTAGATTAAATGTAAGGAGGCTAAACTTAATATTTATCAAAGTGAAGTTTCAGTCTCTCGCTTCGGAGAGTGAAATGTATTCACTCTCCACATAGATTAAAAATTAACTCCAATTTGGAGTGATTTTTCACTCTCTAAGAGTGAAAATTTCACTCCTGTCGGCCTGGCGCAACTATCACTCTTTGTGATAGTTTGGGTGTGAAATTTCACTCCCAAAAATTTAGAGTGTATGTCTAGTATTCATAGTCGGTTCTTGTAAGACTATTTTTCAAGTACAGTAGTCTTAAGATAATATAAACTAATCATAGAGTTGTTTTTGTATCTTAAGAAATCAACTATGAATATCGGTTTACATGTCACAGGTCTGTTTTCTGTTCCTACATTATACTGCACTAGAATTCTCTTGCTTTCGACAAATATCAAACATATATCTATCTCACTTTGAGTTCTAAAAGTGTACACTAGTTCAGCCACAGAAAACAGACCTATGATAAAAAACCTGCTTGGTGACAATATAACGATACCGACACTGTCTTTAAGGTTAGGTTAGGTTAAGTTAAAAAATCAGGATACAGGCGCGAATTCGAAGAAGACGAAGAACGAGCACCAAATAGAAAACTCCACGCACGAATACGCGAGTCATCGATGTCTGCACCTGCGTAACCTTGAAATCGCTGTGAGGTATCCAATTTTCCGGCCGTTTCTTGTCGTCGTTGTCTCATTATAGTCCCATAATAACTTGTTCCGTCTGTTTTCTTCTCGGTGGATCGCTTATCGTTCGCGTTATCGCCATGGCTGAGGAATTCTCTCACACAACGGCGGTCGACGATGGTCGTTATATCGTTGTTAACGCTTTAATAGACGGCATCGACCTCTGAATGCGCTTATTAATCAATTGAGCGATACGGCCGAAAGAAATCTCGGCGCTCATTATACCTCTGATGCTCGTTCGCTTCGAACGAAGCGGATAAGATGAGGAAAAAATAGGAGCTGTTTCGTCTTCGTACACTGAAAAAAAGTCTTGTTGCATTAACTGGAATTCAGGTAGATTCAACCCTGGTAGAAATTTCATGCGTTTTTTGAGCAGTTACTAAACAGTTACACCAACTTCTGTCTAGTAACTGAGAAGGAAAACTACTTAGGATCCCAATCAGGATGTAGCGCTTTGTTTGCAGTTACTACATACAAAAGTTGCGTTAAATCTGAATCCATTTACTGCATAGAAACACAATAAATAGTGGATATTAAATTGATTAATAAGCAAGCCAACTGCTCGTGAAATGGACAGAATAAAATTCTATCAAGTTCTTGTCCATTTCCTATTCAGTATTGGCACAATTAATAGATGTCTAGGAAAACTGCATACATTTTTACCAGGGCAACTAGAAGTTTACAAATCAGACACTTAAATCTATCAAATAGTTGAGATTATCAGAAATTCAATTACGATAATCAGACTTCTGATTCATATGATTATATTTTGTATTTCTTGTTTGTATGTACAACCAGAACATTTTTTCAGTCAGCTTAAAATAATACGTAAAGACAAAGACTCTTGTGAAATAAAATAAATCATCACATTAAGTGTAGCCCATGAAAGCCAACACTTTATTGTATGCACAATAATTTATATTAATTTGATAATTTATATTGAAGATGATCCCAACAAAGGATCGAAACATCTGTATTTAATCTTCATTAATACATATTCTTTTGCACAATTTTCATCTAATGTTGGCTTCCATTCAGTGTTGGGCTTTATTTAATGTGATGATTTAATATGATTATGTTTGTCGGCTTTAATCATCTCACAGTTTTCGCGTTTTTTCCCACATCTTTTACTTATCATAGAAAACGCGCGGAAAGATCGCGGAATCTATCTTGTATCGCGCACTCTCGCTGGCGACCGCAACGACTCTCAGTGCATATTCAACACGCCTTCTCGCGTGCGCATTTCCATCTTTGTGGCCTCGAGGCGCAACGCTATTTCGCAACGCGCGCCGCGAAACTATTTATTTGAGAGAAGAGAACGCGTGGTAGAAGAATTGTTACGACACAGTGTTGTCAGATTGATTTGGCGAATTTTTGTCAAGCGTGTCAAGGTATTTTTGCATTCGTTTTACTTATATTTCATGTCATTGAGACAGCAAGAATGATTTTATGAATGTTTGATTACTGAGTCTGTGTTTGATCAAGAATAATATTCCATACAACGAAACTTCGACATTATAAATATATTGCGTCGTTCGCAAGTGAATAAGCAGCGGAGTATCTACGTACTTAGGAAAATTACTTTATGTGCGGAGAAAAATGGTTGAGTAATTTTACAAGACTAGTAAAAATATTCTAGCCATTTTTGCTGAACTTATGATAAACTTTACTTGCCTGGAAGTAAAAATATTGGAGAATGTAAGATAAAAAGTACATTACAATTGTGTAGTAAAATCCGTTCAAGTGATTATTATCTTATAGTAAATAAGTCATACCATTCTCGAGACTGCAAGCATGAAGAACTTTCAAGACTTTTGTATACATTTGTATTTTTTTACTGCGCGATAAAGTAAATTTTATCAGCGTTAAGACAAAAAATATCCGTCAATAAAATAACTTCTATTCAGACGTGTATATGGTAATTTATAGATTCAGAAATATTAACAAATTGCAGTAGATAGCATATAATAAAATTTACTTTACGAAATGTAAAAAGTACCACACAATATAGCCACCAGACGGTCGCTTACTTATCAGGAAAGTAAAGTAAATGTTATATAAGTAGACGCCTGTTCCTCTCTCTCTCTCTCTCTCTCTACATGGATCTGTCAATTCCATAAAATTTACTAGAATTCTAGTGCATGTTACTTTTTATTTTTTCCATGGAGCCTCAATGCAACTGCTTGAAGAGTCTAATAATAATTGCATAGCTCGCAATTTACCGAGTGCGCTGCTAAATGCCTGCGCAGCAAAGTTTTAAAATGTGTAAAGATATCCTCGTTCAATTATCGTTACTCTTACGCAAGACATCTCGCATTACCAGTTTTGCGCGATGGCTCCTCTCCGAGGATGATACAAATGGTCGCCGCTGACGAGAACTGTATGCGAGGTTATTAATACGAAAGACAAAGCGCAGCAAAAAGAGAGAGAAGGAGAGAGGGAGAGAGAGAGAGAGAGGGAGAACGAAAAAAAGAGATTCGAAACAAAGAAAATAAATAACAACGTAGGAGAGCAAGTACATGCTCCGTTGCATAGATCGGCTCGGAAGAGCGTGTCTCTCTCTCTCTTCATTGCGCGGCGATGAATTTCCTTTCTCCGCCGCGAGACTATTTTTATCTCGGGGAACTTCGAGCCGAGAGAGAAACGCATTCACGAGTGCACGCGCGTTTCGTTCTTTCACGCGCAAACAACGATCGTGTTTTTCCAGATACGCGCCGCTTATTCGGCGCGCGCGCTGCATCGGCGACGGGTTTATCTCGCGATGTAAAGCCCTGGCCGATGTCACACCGCCTCTAAATATAACTCCGCGATACGCCTCCGTGACCTTCCTCCACCCCACCGGAAATTCGCGCTTCGAATTATGATCAACGCGACGCGAAGTGAAGAGAAACACGGAGAAAAATGACTGGGTAATTTTTATCTTACAAGACGTAAAAATATTCCGACTATTTTTGTCAAGCTATGATAAACTTTACTTGCCTGAAAGTAAAAACATCGGAGGTGCGGGATAAAAAGATCCAAGTGATTATTTTACAGTAAAATAAATCATACTATTCTCCAAACTGAAAACACGGACAGCAAAGTAAATTTTGTCAGTGCTAAAATAAAACAATATTCTTAAAGTAAATTCTATCGAGATGGTAATTTATAGATTAAGAATAGCATACAATTTTTAATTTAGAAAATGTAGTATAATAATTATTCATTTATCATTGACTTGCCAATTTCGAAATTACTAAAATTATAAATAACAATAAGGCTCGATAATAATAAATAAGAAAATTAATATGAAGGGCTACGAGCCAGAGATACAAAACAAAGAAAGTATATTTAAAAAAATTATAAATACAAAATTACAACAAACGTTTCGACCGGGTCATTCTCAATGTTAAACAAAGTTTCAATATTAGAACATTACAAACTGCAAATCATATAAAATTACTAAAATTCTAGCGTATATTATGTACTTTACACTTTTCTCCATGAAAAGAGAAGCTCGGCCTCTGCCACACAAAATGAATATATAATAATAATTTTTCGGAGAGAGATGATTTTCTATTTCCCACGTTCTCCCCTTGTAAATCGACATGTGTAATCATGGTGCTTGCTTCTTGAGCGTACGATGCTATTTCTTACCGTAACGACGCAACCACGTGGCGTACAACGAGCACAATATGGGATAACATAAATATTTGTCGAGACTCTTCCTGCCGCCGCCTAATATAGCAGACTAATTATGTCTTCTTTTTTTCTATTTTTACGAATGCTTGAACGATGATTCTTCCGGCATATGAGATCTTTCATGAAATCTCGCGTGAAACGTGCGATTCTCGGGGGTGTGCACGCGCGAATAAATTAATCGCGAAGGGTGAGCGTATATCGCAAGTCGATGTCCTCATTTATTCCCGGTAAAGTTAGGCAAATTATTCTGCTAATTCGGTAATCCCGGAAGAAATAAAGATGAAACGATGCGGAACGGGCGCTCAACTATCGTATCCCTCTCAACAACGCGGCGCGCTTTTGTGTCGAGCTTACTGCAATTGGTTCCGAAAGTTTGGCTGTGTCGAAGGGGAACATACCATTCGTTGGTCCATAGGGGCGGCATTGTGTCCTATTATTTCCGGGGGCGAAGACGAATAATGGCGCGTACTCTGCCTATCGATGAAGAGGATTCATTTCGAGAGATTGTTATCTATTATTTATAATCTCTGTGTGGGAGTCCACTTGTGTTTGTGGACTGAATAAATGTCCAGTATCTTTCGACTATTTTGTTGAGTTAAAGAACCCCCCTTTAATTATGGTAAATTGGATCTCTGTGAAATGGGTTAGTTTTTATGTAACAGTTTATGTGATGAATAAAAGACACAAGACTCAATAATGAATGGTTTTTGTCATACACTGAGAACAAAATTGTTTATTTGATTAAATTAATTTAACTTGTCTTTATTTCTTTCGTTGGAAAAATATGTTTGTCTCAAAAATACATATACATTCTTCATAAAAAAAAATAAAGAACTAAATTAATTTATTTAATTGAACGTTTTTTTCTCACTGTAGTGTATCATCAAAGATGTAAAACTCGTGTTTATAAAGCATCTTTGTATTCAGAGAAAGACATAGTGATGGACAACTACATAAGTAATAAGTAGAATTAGCGTAATAATCTATAGCTGAATAAACTAATATATGTATTGAGTCTGTGTCGATTCGTATTAGCGAATGTACAATTTAGTTTGTAATTGACACATAATGTTCATCTTACATATTTGTTATCTATCAGAGTGCATATATTGTGTATAGCTTAATTTATTGTACAACTTGATGCTTTATTGGCTGTTTTTATTATTCGGACTTTAATTTTTGTACTTGTAACGGTGAATTTGTTTAACTATTTTGCATATGGTCTCTTGACCTTTCTACGATAGACATTGAACGCATTTGACTGTCCAATCGTATGCGAACAATGTCGATTTGATTTCTACATGAAGACTCACTCAGGCTTACATGGTGAGAAATATGCATGTATTTTCGACAACTCATCTGTACATCGACCTTTGCGTAAATTGACTGAAGAGGTCTCAATCTGGCAGCCGAAACTTGTAATATTATAATTTCTTAGTTTATGTACATTTATATCGATGGTACCTAACGTTTCATGTTTCTAACTAATTATATGTTTTATATTTGAAACTAGACGTTTTATTTGAATTTATTTTTATTTTTATTTGATTGTTGACTCTACTTTGTCCTTTATTATTGTTATTTTATTCTAATATATGTAGTGAAATAAATTTAATAGTTGTAATAACTATAAAATAGTTTATTTGACTATATATACATATATATATATGTGTGTGTGTGTGTGTGTGTGTGTGTGTGTGTGTATTTAATTCTACATACAAAACTTTTATACACTGAGAGAAAAATGTTTGGTATTTGTAACTATAATTACATATCACTATAATTATGATTATTACTGCTATAATAATAGTAACAGTAATTATGTATATAGTTCTACCAACAAATGTATATAGTTGGCAACCTAAAAGGACTATATAATTATAGTTGTTATAACCATAAAATAGTTGAAATTACCATAAAAATGATTCAAGTGACTATAATTTTTATGGTAATTTCAACTATTTTATGGTTATAACAACTATAATTGACCAATTAACTTTTCTCCCTTTTTTGAAAGATATAGAAACATTCAAACGGCAGAAATTAGTCGGTTTTCTATATAATTAATGCAGGGGTTTTTACATTACGTTATCGAGTGATGACGGAATGTGTCAAAAATTATGCGAGCGAAGCTGCGAGGAATTATCATGGAGATGACAATATTGTGTCATCACGTTTCCGTCTCCGTATCCGTCACACACGCGACAACTAGACATGTGGTGTGTCAGCCGATACATAGTGCATAGCAACGTATGCGAGGTGCAATGCACTGTGAATAGGATGCCTTGAAACAAATGGCGTTATGCGGTGACAGTGATATAGCCGGCACAGCCGCTTCGCAACTCGCGACTTCACATTGACGCGTGTTTGTTGTTTTCGCAAAACGAAATCCAATCGCGAAAGGGAATCAACTTACATATTCTCGTCGCTCAATTAGCACTAAATGCAACTGTTCGCTCGCTGACTTTCATTCGTCCAGCGTAACTTAACTGCGACGTGTGTAGCGCGAGGAATGCGCTGGACGAATTCATTCGAGAAACGAATCGCCTCTAGAAAGCAGAAAGCCAATTCCGCCTTGCGCTGCGTGATGAAAATTGTGCTCGTTAATGGGACTTTTTTTTCTTGGCAAAGATCCGGAAACTGTGCGATGGAAATTCAAACATTATTGGTATCGCATTCACAAGGTTTTCATGGATGCATCGAAATTCAGGGCTTGTCGATAAATTGATCTGAAAGTGGAAATATAGATAGTACAAGTAAATATATGATCATGACGAAACGCCACGACAGATATGTATAAAAGCGAGAGTTGCTTATATGTCATGCTGATAGGGTTATTGACTTTTCGAGCTCGGTTCTGTCAATTTTTTAAACATCAACATGAAGTGTCGAGGAGAAACGTTCAAAAGATCATTAGATAGATCATGGTGTACAGAAAACTGCATATTTTAAATTGAAATAAAAATGTAATAATGTAGATAGAGCATTTATATACTGATGGTTTATTCTTTATTTGTCGCCGTTATATATAGAACTTATCTTACTCTGTTTTACATATATAAGATATAGACGCATCTCATATAATTAATTGCAAGGAATAAAAAAGAATATTTAATTATTTTATAATACAAGATAAATAAATTGCACGTAAGAGGAAATTTTGTTTACGAATTCTTTGATTTTTTTTGAAATATTAAAATAGATATTAAATTCTTTTACTCGTAATTGCAAAGACTAAAAATAAACTATTTATTTAAAAATAATGTTATTTAAGCAGAGTTGTTTTTATGGAAAAATGTTTCTCTCCTTTTTAAATTCTAATTGTAATTAATATATCGTTATAAAAAAGTGTTTATAGGAATATTTATGTCATTAACATGAAAGTCAGTTAAAATAATTTTAATTAATTTCATATTAAGTTCTAATTATCAATCGTAATATTTAACATATTATTATAAAACAAATATAGAAATTTTTGTTATTAATATGAAAATTATTTCAATTAGTTTTTATATTGACATAAAAGCTTAAAAACATTGTTTATAACAATATGTTAAATATTTTAATTAAAAATTAATTGAAATAATTAATTTTTAATTAATGACAAAAATTTATATAAATTGTTTTTATAATAATATGTTAAATATCACAATAAGTAATTTAGAATTTAAAAAGGAGAAACATTTTTCCATAAAAGTGCCTCGGCTTAAAAGAATAACATTATTATTTTTAAATAAAATATTTTCAGTATTTACAACTTCAAAGAGAGTTAATATCTAATAAAGCATTTTTTACCATAAAAAATCCATTTTGATATTTCAAAAAAGAAATCAAAGAATTCATTCGAATGAATTTTCAATTCAAACAAAGTTTCCCCTTATGCGCAATTTATTCACTTTGTACAGACAATTCCAACGGTTATCATTTCCGTTTTTCTCTCTTGAGCTTCCTTATCGATTGGCACACAAAGGATGACCTCGCGTAAGTTCGTCGCGACCACAGATGCGTTACGCATCACGGCTGTCAGCTGCTCGCGCGTACGCATACGTGCGTGAGCACTCGAGCCACGTGGTCGTTTAAATGCGCGTTAACGCGCGCACAACAAACGAGCGGTCTAGGTAAGCCTGGCTTTTAGCGCGCTTCGTCGTGCCAGTTTTTCACAGCCGTTCCCTCGGTACAGCGCGCACGTTTCCGCTTTCGTTACTAGCGAAGTCATCATCGCGATACCGTTATCCTCGCTTGTGCTCTCCCCGACCACTTCCAACGAGCTATTTTTCTCCTCTTCCGAGGATAATCAGAATCGTGACGACAACGTGTATTTCTGTTCTTTTTCGAGTGTTACAGGTAATACAGTGAGGCCCAATTTTTCATTTTTTGATTGACTTGTATTTAAACTTAATCTTACTTAACCTGATAATGTAAAAATTGTGTCTTTCTAGCTATGACTAATCACTAATTGCTGGTTTTGTACACGGAAAGAACGATTTTGCGTCATATTAAATCTTTTTGTAGCATTGCTCTCATTATGTTTGAATTTCCTATATAATTATTTTAATAGTTCAACAAAATTATTTTTAGATCTATGATTAAATTTTTAGATGTTTCCATAAAAAAGGAAATGTATCTAAAAATTTAGATAGATCTAAAAATAATTTTGTTGGGCCATCAAAATAATTATACAGGAAATTCAAACATGAGTTCTGTAAAAAAATGTGTTATTCTAACAACCGGCTTGAGCGTTCAGCATAATTATTTTGATAATTTAACAAAATTGTTATACGTCTAACAGTCGTGCACGACATATAAAAGAAAACGTTGGACGGACAACACATTTGCGCATATATATATATATATACATTACAAGGCCATACATATGATCAAAGGAAGCCGAGGTTTCAATGGATTTTTGTATTATTCCGCGCTGGCTCGTGCTGATAGACAGAACAAAAATTATCTTCAGCTTTATATTTAATTTAATTTTTAGACAACAGCAAAACCGTACTTTTCGTGTAGTGATAACTTTATAAACTTTTATTCATTACAAAATCCTCACCTCCAGAGAAAAATTATGTTTAAATTGAAAAAATTATTTCTTTCGTTAATCTTTTTAAATGAAAGTGAAAATACCTTTGAAAAAAATAAAAATTTACTTGATTCCAAAAAATGACGTTTAAATCAAAGAAACTTTTCTTTAATCGTATAGCAATGCACAAAGTTTTTGATTTAACGAATTTTTTTTGAATTAAAGAAATCTTTCTCTAGGTATAGTTTATTGACTAACCATAGCTAGAAACATACTTTTTTTACATTATCAAGTTAGTGTAACCACAAGTTAACCAAAAAATAAAAAATGGAGAGTGCCACAAGTAATGCAGTAAAAGCGATCTATAATTCGTCGGGATTTTCCGAACTTGACATCTTTACGAGTTCAACATTCTAAATTGAGAAAATGTCACGAATAATAAGCTCGAGATCAATGTTAGATATTTATACCCATCGCACAGTGATACAGTATATACTCAGTTATATGTAACGTAACAATATGTACATAAATATTGTTTGTATAAATATAATAGCTTGATATTGTTGACAAAAATGCTTTCACGCGTTTACTGATTTTTCCATGCTCTTTTTTTTCGCGTTTTAGCCGAATACACTTAACGGAAACGAATTCTCGGGTAAAACAATGCTTAGTTGTTTCCTGATGAAAGAGCTTTTCCGTTGCGCTGTTCTTTGTGTTCTGAACTGTCTTCCGTACAACTCATTATCGTCCAGCCGTTCTACATTGTCGTGTACGGTACGAACGAATTTTTAACAGGAGGTTTTTTCGATGAGAGAGGAAAGAACGGAACAGTGAGAAACACCTGCGCGAAAGTCGCAATCAATTATGAAGGGCGCGGCTGCGTATCGATAAACATATATCTCTCTTATCAGATTAATCTGACGCAGGTGAATGTAAGTTACGTCGTTTTCGAATCGCGACCGCTGTATATTTCGGATTCGCTTGTCTTTATAACCAGATCTTCGTTCAACATGGAGTAAATTCGCTGAGAGGATCTCCGATATATCTCTGGCTACGGTGAAAGTTACTCCCGCTCCTCAACGTGTTCACGAGATGGATGAACTTATCTGCGGCGAAACCGCTGTGCAGATCGACGCGTGTAACTGCGTCAAATTGCAGAACCCGAACGAACGCGGATTTGTCAGCTCTTGCTCTCGGTCTCTCTCCTTTCGATATTAATTTTATTACAGTACGCTATAAATATTAGTTTTACTTTTCGTCGTGTTTTGGAAAATTGGGCAAGGTATTTTAATCGACTCTTTTGCTCTGATTACAGGACGGTTTAGGTGGACACCACCTGGCACCCAGAAAGCAAGTGAGATAAAGACAGGTGGCACGAGAAGGTAAAAAGCAAACATGGGAGCGAGACAGAGCAAGAGGTCCGTGGATATAACGACGACGCCGAAGAAGGAGGGAATACCCGCTGAAGGAGGCGTCGTCGGCGATGCGGCCGCACCTGGCGACGGCAAGCTGGAGAGGATCGAGGAGGCCGACACGAAGCCTACCACCAACGGCATAGCACCGCACACGGAGTCCGCCGAGGATAAAGAAAAGGACAAGGATGAGGCTACCGAAAAGGACAAGGAGCAGGTAAGTCATTGTCAATAATCATTCATTTTTATTGTGCGTCGATTTCTTTTGGAAACCGAAATAATGAAGTGTTACTCATATTTTTAATCGCTTGATAAATATGTGTTTATTTATGGCCTACACTGAAAGAAAAGATTGGCTGCTGCAGCCAATTAAAATGCTATGCCATATTTAACCATCTAATTTACTGCAGCAGCCAATCTTTTCTTTCAGTGTATAAATTGAATAACAAATTATTTTTTATATTATATTCTGTAATAAAATAAGAAAAGTGAGCTTTTTTAAGAGATTTTTTGAAGCTCAAGTATTTTTAATTACCGTATCTGAAATACATGGATTCTGGTGAAAATAATAATGATTCGAAGTCATTTTAAAATAATTTGGAGCAATTTGATGTTTCACAATCTTATTTTTTAATTCTAAACTTGAAAAATTCTTTTAAAAAATAAAATTATTAATAAAAACTTTAGTGTGTCCCATATATTCTTTTGGCGTCAAAAATGTATTCCTGTTATGAGTTAAGCATTTTTTTATTATTCGATTTAAAGATAATACTGATAACTAAAATGAATGGAGTTTGACATTAAAGTGGTGTTCATGATATATGGGTGTATATTGCCTTAAAACCATGTCAACCGTATTAGGGTCAATTGTTTGCGCAGGTGACTACCTCGATTTCAGCCTGGGCGACATAATCATATTTGCCTTCGAAGTTTCTTACAACGATAATTTTTCATTACGAGGCATACATTAATACATTAGCACACGTTTTTCTTATTAACGAGTATTTTGCTCGAGAAAACCATACTATTGACACGATTGAATGATACAATTTCCGCCTTGAATTATATACGAGTGTACCTATCACTAGGCAGACCGCGAGATTTCTTGATTACGCTATTTCGATCGTTTCACGTGTATAATTATTTTTCCCGAGTGCGAAGCAAATTCAATATCGACACGTTAAATGCCACGTTCTCTCCGCTCGCTCTTCGCTTGATTATTGACATTCTCGAATCGCTTTGCGGTGAGTCACTCGCTCAATTATCGACCACTTCTCAATGATCTCGTTCGTACGGATTATACGTGAACGGTTTACAATGGGCGCGTGCTGAATCACGTATTTGCTCGTAAAAGTCGTAGGTATTCCGAAGCTTATCTCGCTGAGACGATTCATCTGACGGAGGTTGCACGCGCCAACGAATCATTAATCTTAATCAGTTCGTCGAAAGTGACGACGTATCATCTTCTTGCACCGAGTTAGCTATATTTATCGACGTCTTTATTATAAAAAATATCGTGCGTGTGAAATAACTAAGAATTATGCATCGATATATTCAATTATTGAATTATTTCAGTACAATGTAGTATATCGTAATATTGTATTTCCCGAAATTATAATAACGGTATTAATATACCACCAGTGACATTTTCTTTTAATTTCAGATGCAGAGATATATCGCTAAAACAGTATAAAACACCGTTATCAGGTGCAAATTGCAACTCTAGAAAGTAGATTACATTGCAATTAGTGGATTACATTAGCAATTAGTGGATTAGTGCGACAGTGCGTGTGCCTATTTTATGGCTCTTTTAATTTCCTCGTTCCTGTCGTTACGCTCTTTGCCACGTCCCCCCAGGAATTATTTGGCACCGGACAAAAGAGCGCCGTATAGGCTGGACTGCGTGCGACGCGCGAATGCGTCAAGTGCCGCTTTTACGACGTCCGGGGTTGACTATTCTGGGCATGACCTAGGCGAAATGTTACCTCGCCTCGAGGCCCGTGAACGACCTACCTTTGATAACGATCGATTTCCTGCTCGTATACGGAGTTATAACTCATGAACGCGAGAATCAGCGCAGTGAGTTCCTCTTCGCAGGATCATCGCATCGCTTCAATGACCACTCAAGCGCGCGTATCGGTTTGATGGTCGATAATCGTGAAGTTACACAAGATGCGTTCTAAATTGATACGCTTGTGATTAATTCCATATTTCACGTTGACGGATTAGCGCTTGCAAAGTGCGTTAACATTACAGAGACCAGAGTAACATGGATGAATTTGTGTTCGTGCTCATGTACTGAAAAAAAAGATTGGCTGCTGCAACAAATTAGATGGTAAAATATGGTATAGCATTTTTAATTCGCTGCAGCCAATTTTCGGTTGCAGTAGCCAATTTTTGGTTGCAGCAG
>NW_017300074.1:587532-602794 GCF_001594075.2 Trachymyrmex cornetzi | reverse complement strand
CGCAACCAAAAATTGACTGCTGCAATCAATTAAAAATGCTATGCCATATTCAGCCAATCTTTTCTTTCAGTGTATTTAAAATTTCATTCACCCAGAGAAAGGTTTCTTCGATTTAAAGAAATGTTTCTTTACTATACGGTTAAAGAAAAAATTTCTTTGATTTAAACATAATTTCTTCAAATCGAATAAATTTTTTTATTTGATTTCAAAAAATGTTTAAATAAAAAAAATGACGTTCGAATCAAAGAAATTTTTTCTTTAACCGTATAGCAAAGATACATTTCTTTAAATCGAAGAAACTTTTCTCTGGATGTTCCTGTCTACTCTGTTGAACTAAGTTTTCCAATTACGTTTGATTTCATTATAATTACATGGTATATATTATATACATTACGATTCGTTTATCGTTTTTTAACTTTTAAAATTTTAAGAAAATATTTGTTTAAAAATACTCTAGTATTCTCATTATATTTTTATTTATAGATTCCTATTTTTTTATTTTATCCAAACTGAAATGAACTTTTCCAGGTAATTTATTTTTTCGAACTTTCCCAACTGAAGTAACTCTACTCTAAAAATTCGTAGCGGTGTTTTGCAGGATATCAATTCTGCCGTGCCAAGTTTTGATGTTTCTTTTTCTCTCAATTTTTCTCTCTCTTTTTCTTCCTCTTCTCAATTCGGATCTCATAAACGTTATAGCGGTTTATATCTCGAAATACCTTTCCCGCTTATAGACAAAACTTGATATTTCCCCGATTGAGCAAGACTGGCGGCAGCTGTCATGCACCAGATACGATGACACGTGAGAGAGAGCGCACGTTACTACCACCCTCTCCTTCTTTTCATTATTTCTCTTCGACAAGTTCTTGCTCCTCTTTCGATCTCTCGTTTTCTATCATTTCGCGCCGGTTTAAGGCGTCACTTATCTCGATTACTCGAGCGAGCACCTTTTCTTTGCCATAAAGACATTCCGACTTGCAAGCAGTGTAACAATTTTGGTTCAAAGTGATCTTAGTTCCACAAATAATTCATCGTTGGAAAATTTGTGTTAAATTTAACATATTTCAAGCGTTCCAACCGGTGGTCCACTCAAATTTATATATATTTAATTTAACATAAAATTAATATGTTAGAAGGTAACTGGTACACTCATGATAAAAAAAAAAATATTATTTAAAAATAAACACAAAAAAGATAATGCTGACACAGTTTGTAAATAAACTATGAAAGTATTTTTTCCAGTAAAATTAACATTTACGTACATTAAATTATAATACATATTTTATTTATTTATCTTACAAATTACGTTTTAAAACACATTTTTATGTTGTTTGTTTACTCACTCATAAATTGTGTTATTTTGACGCTAAAAAATGTTGAATATTAATTTAACGCAAAATATTTAAATAACATAATTAAATTAACACTCGAACATGCTAAAAAATTCAACACAAAAGTTTAACTAGAACTCGTATAGACCGTTTCCAACACAAATACGAAATGTTTTTTATTCGGCAACATTCTCTCGGCATGTTATTACTATTTATTTCCTTTTCCTCGTTTAAGTAATCGATATTAAATTTCTTCAGCAATAAGATTTTGCTACACTGATATCTACGTATTTTCTAGCACGTTTCGTAGAGATTGTGTGAAAAATCAGTTTGATACGCTACGCTGAGTCATACTACCCCGTTATCGTTTTATCGAACATGAATCCACTTGTTCCTCGCGTATCGAGTCAATCATTTCCCCGCGAAACGACAGCGAGTATTTCGATTATCCGTCCGATAATCGAAATCTCATTACATTGCGCTGCATCGCTTCCCGATTCGAGCGTTATCGTCAGTGCCTGTCATTTGAATAATGAATATCAGAGTTACGTCTGATGAAGCAGCGAAGATTAGCGTCTCGACGTGACACATCGGCCGTGAATCGAGTAGCTCACGCCTCGCGATGAATTTTTTGACAAAAAACGAGAAGATACCGTTTAACTAACTCCACCGTGTGCAAGTGCACACTCGCCGGTTCCCGTGGCTAACTGTAATCGTGGTTCATGTACCAGCTTCATGTATACCTTTTCTTACCGAGGCATACCTAACTGTCCCAGACGAATAAATCTTCTCTACCCCACTGCCTCCTTCCCTCTCGTTACTATTTCGCGCGATTATCTCAATCGATGGTTCATGTTCGTTCGACACCAAAAACCGCGAGATTCTCATCCGTTACTTCGCGTCCCGGAAAAACACCGAGAGAAAGGTTTGATATGAATTATCATTTATTTTGTTGATATGTGACTTACAAAAATTTTCTTATTTTTTAATTAAAAAATTTTATTTATTCCATCAAAATTTAATTATTCTTACCAAATGATTAGCACATCAAAATTAATTAATTACAAAGTAAGAAAGTTTTTCCAAGTCACATATCAACAACATAAATTGCACACATTGCAATTAAAAAATTTTATATGCCGAAATTTCTCTCAGTGTGTTCCATTCTGTGAGTTTCTTTTTTGTACTGTATAAGAAAGACTCCATTAATGGTTTGCATAAATGCGGTATAAAGAGAATGTCATATAAAAGTGATCCGTTATAGATAAAATATTCTCGAGAAGTTTCTCTTTTCCAATTCCTGTGTCTGGTTTGCCATGTCTCTTTCATTGCCTTCATTATGTGTATATACTGCTTAACCTACATTCAGATTTAAATATGTTAATCTCATTAACGTAACGTCATCACGGTTTACCTCGGTTTACTGATTTACTCGCGAACACCAATCGCTGTCGAACACCTATCGGCTGTTAGAGAACATTGTTACGAGCATGTTACGGCAGATCGCGAATCGCGTTCGAATTCGTCGTGCTTAAGCAGCGCGTTTGTGTGACATACAAGATTATACTCGCATCTCATGAATATTCACCGCTTTTCCCTGGCGTCTCTGTACGTCTGGCGACGTAGTATTCACAATCTTACCAAATCCCCAGGCAGGTGCACGTGTGATCTGCTTAAGAGTCAACCCGTTCGTTTTGCTGAACACCTGCCCTTAATACCGCGCTGGTACAACATCGACTTCAACACGCGTGATGTTCTTGGCCTTTTTTGAATGGAAATTTACGATACGATCGTGTGTATTCGCGAAATAAAATGCATCGTGCGTGTACGATAGAGCGTGTTTGAATCCGTAAGGGATTATAACGAGCAAGGTGTGGATTGCAACCTTGGCCATGACTCACTTATTGTTATTGCGCTGATGAGACCACGCCTGGTCGCGCGATAAAAATTCTATCGTGCGGAAAGATATTCATATATATATATATATAAGAATCTAATTATTTTTTAAATAAAATAATATGAAGTATAATTTATATATTAATTTCTTGTTATATAATACTGCACTTATATAATACTAAGAAAATTTGTGGTAGAAAATATGACTAATCAGAAAATTCCGATCATATCAATCAGGATTCTGGTTATCTTGATTAAAATTATAATAATAAAAAATGTCAAGCTCTATTTTGCAAAGCAAATTTAATTTTATCTATTATATTGACTTTATTATAAGAACATTTTATATTATATTTTACTTTATTATAAGAACATTTTGTATTGTATTATATTATTTAACTATTTGCGTTTAGCTGAAGAGGACTAAGTAAGTCGAAACGTTCCTTGCAAGGTATTTCGTATTCGTGAAAATTAGTACACTTTTTAAGATTATAATAAACAAGTTTTGTATTTGTTATCTGAAATTGGCTCTAAAATTATAATAGATTAATCCAGAAAATTCTAATTTGTCTGGTTTTAAACAGAATTCCAATTAATGCAACTAGACTCTTTTTTCTGTGTCGGAAATGTAATGTCATTGAAGAACATCTGAGTATATTTAAGTAATGACTGCGTTTATCAAATAAAAACAGCTTAGTGAGTATTTACTGATTCTTTAATATGATTGGTTCTTTAGTTTTTCGCTGGATCTAAGTGTGAAAACCAATCTCTCATAATAAAGAATCTCTGAGTGCTCACTCAAATGTTTTATCTGCTGAGTAATTACTCAAGTATACTCAGATATATTAAATGGCATTCTGTGTTTCCTGTTATTATATAACAAAAATTAATATTAAGTAATTTTTTATACTGTTATTTTATTTTAAAATTGTCAAGTTTCTCCGTGGCTTATCCTATATTTATTATATCCTCTTTGTTTTTTAAATATACGCACAGTAATATTTGATAAAAAATTATTTTGTGTACGATAGTTATCATCTTTTGAAAAATAAGAAAAGAGAAATATAATTTCGGATCTTAAGTATCTCTTATCTGAAATATAATTTGATTGAAGCTGAGTCTGTTATTATTGATTCAAAAAAATACGGAATACTAATGGGCAGAAATTTTATTATTAATGATTGATTTATTGCTCTACGGTTGACAAGTTAAATTGTAGGGTGTATCTCGTGAGTTCACGAATCTTTCTGATTTCTATAATTAACTTGTCGATTATATACCGATATAAAGGTATGTTATACACGATTAACGTATATGGCAAAAAGATATCGATCCGCCTATTGGTCTCCTCCCCGAACGATGAATCAGCCCTACGGTATCATATGGAAATTAAGCGAAGTATTTCACGTATAATTAATGCCGCGCGAACATATGATATCTCAGCGCCGCGCGTTTCGTTGATGAATCATCGTGCGTGTAGCTTGCATGGTTCAAGACGAACACGCTTTATTAATTAATACGACTCATCTGCTTTGCTGCCACTAATTGCGGCTCTGACCCGCCTGAATTCCTGCAAATTTTCTTCGTCCAGCGAACATCGCTATCTCCTTTAGCGGTCCATAGTGAGACGCTGATTCTCGTTTAAAACACAGTAAATCCATAGCCGAGTATTTTAATGGTTAAATTTAACTGCCTCGTTGCGTGTAATTTCTCGTTTTACGTGACCACGTCGTTTTCACGGCGGGCGGTATCGCCTAGTCAAAGTAAAACGCCGATTCGCGTACGTCGATCGCGACGATTACTCAACGCTTGGGAATTCGTTATAGAATCTGTGTACGCAGGACAGATGGTGCGTATTCATATATGCACGCATGGAGCGTCGAGGAATTTATTGTGGAAATCTCTCGGCCTTCATTTCAAGCTGCGTCCTGTGGATTCCTTCGTATTCCAATATTGTGCGATCGGCTGCACAACGCAACGATCCGGCGCCTTCATCCGCCGCGCAAGGTTGCTTGCGCCGCGTATCTTTGAATATTAATTAATGGTAAACTCGTGTGGCCTCCGAATTCCAATATATCGGCCTCTCGACGAGACGCTCATTATTATTTGCCTGCGTCTTCGATAATACGAGTTGCACGCGGAATCTTAATGTATCATTTTGTTTTATACTTAATGCGCAATATTTAGACTAGAGAAGCGCTGCAACTTGAAAAATATTAGCTGTTAAACTTAATTCCTGCCGTTTTTCGTCTCCAAAATTGATTTCTTTCGAAGGGAAGATGAATGAATACCTTAATCAAAGTAATTTCCTCCATAGAAAATGGAAAGATAAATAGTCGATTTGCTCTTGCGTTACGTACTCTATTATGATTTGAACTTTCGTTTGTGTATAGAATCATACAATGAAAAACATTTCGTGTTTGTTTTGGAAATTATCTACTCGAGTCCTTGTTAAAATTTTGTGTTGAATTTTTTAACATGTTCAAATGTTAACCCTTACCGTACTAATATGGGTAACTAGTGACCGAGCGATTCCTGTTCGTGCAAGTTTCTTTGAGTCTTTCGGGTAATTATAAATTATACTACATTTTATTATTTTCCAAAATAAAGAGTCAATATTTATTCTAGAAAGTTGAAAGTATGTTGGTGAATTTTTAGAGATTTTTAAAATTATTTTGAAGAGGTGAGAAAAAACGAAGAGATTCTAGTGACCCTTGATGGTATGGATGAGGTACCAAATTGTACATAGTACGGTAATGGTTAATTTAACTAACATGTCATTTAAATAATTTGTGTTAAATTAAAAATAAATTTTACGAAAAAATATATTTTCACAGTTTGTTTATAAATTGTCAGTACTACCTTTTGTGTTTATCAAATTAATATATAAATTAGAGTGGTCCGTTTGGAATACGCGAAGTATGTTAAATTTAACACAAATTTTCCAACGGTGGTAAAACGCGGATCATTATTCTATCTTTAGGTCCTAAATTTTCGGTCGATTATTTATTGTGTCTGCAAACTTGTGTATCCGCTTTTTGTCCTCGACGTGTTGCAGTTCATATATCGGTACTTAGTCCCCATATATTCGTGCGGTGCTATTGTACTTAGAGGACATTTACGTCGAAGAGAATAAACCACGCAGTGCCCCTCGTCTCTTTCGGACCTCGTTTTCCGTTCGTCCGTTCTTTTTTTCTCTCCTCTACCTTCGCTCATATCTCGCCTTTGCCGGATATCGTGGGACTCCACAGCGTCTCGTGTATGCAGAAATAAGCCGATATTTACATAATATAATGCGCGTAAAACGCGTCTGAGGAGATTCGCCTCATCTCGCTGTCGTGGCGGAAGAGATGGCGATGGTGAGAAGAGAAAGAGAGAGAAACGGCGTTGTACAGACGCGTTACTTGTAATCGAATGTGACGGTACGTCGCGCCTCGCACAAGTACGTTGTAAATCAGGAAATCCGCCATCCTACGCCCACATCAGATTTATATCGTTCTTAAACGACGTCGTGGAACGTCGCTTGATCGGCCGTTGCGTTGTTTTATCACATCGTACGTGCGTGTTTGCATATCTCGAATAAACGTGTGGAATTGTTCTCGCGTATTGCATTGATAATAAAGTAGCTGGTTATTTGTACAATCGACCAGTCACCTGCTACGACTTGCGAAACGCCATTCACGGTTGTTTCATTCGACTCGGACAATATTTATCGTCGCGGCTACCGATTTTATCGATCACGAATTGGAAATGAAAGATAGAAACAGCTAAATAATGAAAGTCTTATCTGGCTAAAAACAGTCGTCCGATTTTAGCATGAAATTTCACGACAAAAAAACTGCAAGAGATATAATGAAACGCTCGATGGCGAAAAAAAATAATTTTTATGTTATGGAATAATTTAGTTTATGGAAACACACGGATGATAAGACGAATCGTCAATTCAGGGAGAGAAACGCAGATATTTGTCTGTCAGCCAATTTCTAAGAAGCGTTTTTAACGAAGCATTATTCTGTACGTCTGCCTTGCATCGTGAATTGTAATTACATTCTTTGTTCAATTAACGATCGCATTGTCACGGTTTTCTTTGCTTTACAATCTCTTTAGAATTTTTTTTGCAAATTTGCTGGATGGTTTCTATGCTGTTTTTAAAACTAAAACCACCGATTGTATCATTTTAACTCCGCTAATTATTTTAACTTTTTTTTTATATTAGATATACAGTACAGAATATTGAAAATATGTGCTCTCTAAATCTAAACCAGTGGATAATCACTGATATCAGTGCCAAGTATGCCACTGGTAATCAGTGAGTGAAATGTGAAATTCCTAACCTAGCTAACCTTTATTATGTGATCTAATTAAGCTTATTTTAGTGCATAAATTCAATGAATATAGTATTAGAAGATTGAAATTAACATATAAATATCAATATTTTAGAATATATAATGCTCAAACCTTCTTTCTTTTTTAATTGAACATCACTGATTATCTAGCCAAATACTGGGTGATTAGTAAATAGTGGCATACTTGGTATTGATATCAGTGATTATCCACAGATTCAGATTTAGAGAATGAATATAATAGAAGTAATTCTAATGACATAAATAATATCGAAATAACTCTTCACTAACTGAAAATTAAAAAAATTAAATTGGCATTTTCGATCATTTTTGCGATATTATCGGCGGTTCTAAGAATAACTTTATAGATAAAAAAACTGCCTATATTTAGCGATAAGTCGTTTACAATTTATTTGTCAAAATATAAATGGAAGCATAATAATCCGACGAATCTTTTAATCTTTATTGGCTTATTTGTTTTGTAACTGGATTTGAAGTATGCAATTATTTCTATGGGAAGCTTAGAAATTTCTGAGACTTTTCAGGGCTTGACACTCGAAATCTAATCGACTCTAACGAACTTTCTTTGCGTAAAGACGAGCCGACAAGCTCTCGTCGACTGCAGTTTTCTTGGCTAGTTTGGTAAGCTGCACACCAGAGAGATTGTCAAGGGTCTTTTAGGACCGGGACAAAGGTGGTGCTTCTCGTGTCGTACAGCTCGTTGTGCATTGTGCACTTTCCGGGAAAACTAACCCTGTTCACGGAAGTTTGATATTATTTATAAGTGATGGGCCTCGGGGTACGATGGGAAAGAGTTAAGCGACTTCATTCCGGAGTGGCGGTACTTCCGGACGCAAGATGAGAAACTTTCGACGACTATACAAGTATCATCACGGAAACGTATACGCTCGCGGGCGAAAAGCCTGTCTGTGTAATCAGTTTTGCCTAACTATATACGGGAAATGAGATAATGAGCTTTTCGATGTCGTGTAGCTTCTACATTTTCGTGCAAATTGGTAAGATTTAAATTTCGAGGCAAATTAGCGAAGAATCGAGATAATTTGTATTTCTATGATAACAATTTTAAGTTCTTATTAAATAATTTAAATTTACGAAAAATTAAGCTCAATTTTTAATCAGCTTTCTGACGATTATGTATAATTATACCGTCAAAGCTCTCGGTAATGTAATTTACATTCGACGTTTTGCTAATGATAGCGTAGCAAAGCGAAATAATAAAGTTGTTAATGAGATACGTGATTTTAGGATGACATGGAAAATGCCTGGGTCTCTCTCTTTAACGACTTTAAATATATCGCGTGTCGTGAAGAGCCGCGTTGAAAGCAGCTATCGGCTGATGCTCGAGCGCTATCATTTCGCAAAATGGTAGGACTCGGAAGTATTACCGCGAGAAGTCGTACATTGTAGCTTTACAAGGTATCGATTTACGATATAAGATTTACGACGGGGTATATCTTACGTACGATATCGTTTATTTTTATGGTTCTCTTTTCTCGTTTATGTTCTCCATGCCTTAAGGAAATTCTATACCAGGGTAAAATACTATTTGTGATGATTCATATCACTGGGCTGATTTCTGAGAATTCAGATGATTTATATTTGCCCAATCGTGAAACATATTTATGTATCTATTATACGTCAAAAGTATTTTTACCGCTCGAATCAAAAACATCCATTATTTGCAAAATATTAATGTAAACCGATCCGAATAGATATTCAATATTATTGCACGATATTATTGATCGTCAATATTTATGACTCTAAAGGCTATATTGAGCCTTTAGATAGTTTATTTTGTTAAAGAGAGTATCTCAATAGTATCGTATAAAATAATGTACAATAACACCCAAGAGAAAGGTTTCTTCGATTTAAAGAAATGTTTCTTTGAGTTGGAGAAACCTTTCTCTCGGTGAATATTGAGTGTTTACGGTCGCTTTACATCTCAAAAGACGAAATTTGAAGAAAACTTTACCTCTGTTTTCAGCAACCGCAGCAAGAAGAAGTAAAAGCTGAGGAAGAAACGAAGCAAGAATCGTCTGGAGACTCTCCTGCGGAGGTTGCGGAGGTCACGACGCCCACAGAGGCCACCCCTGCCAGTCCGAACACTGCCACTTCTCCAGACAATAAGGAAGCCAAAAAGAAGGAAAAGGTAAGGCGACTTGCATCTGCGCTCGCCGATCCGGACTTAATTAATCGTGCTTGATAAAATACATCAATTTTCCTCATATCGCGATAGGATATCGAAACATGTTCACGTATTATCAATTGTTCATGTCAATTTAGAAGCTTTCCTTCTACGAAATATGACGCGTAATTACATGCGATGAGTTTGCCGATTGCTATCAGACATGTCTCCTCGTTTTCTAGAAGAAAAAGTGGTCCTTCAGGTCGATCAGCTTCAGCAAGAAGGACAAGACTAAGCCGAGCCGCGATGAAACGCCCAAGAATGGAGACGTCACCAAGGAAGAGCCACTCGCAGAGGTGAGTCGCGAAAAAGCATTCTACAAGAATATATTGTTGCTCCAATTGATGGAGTGACAAGAATTTGCTTTGCGAAAACACTGCGCTTCTCAAAATAAACATAGGGTCTGTTTTTAACGTTATTTCGCTACGATTGCAAAATTCGTTACCTCTCGCTCGCTTTCGGGAGAGCGAGATGTTATATATTTGCCAGTATATATTTTTCAATTATCCAATGTTTGCTTGGAAACGTTTCTGCCGAATACCCGTAATTGAAACAATATACTACATAATTTATAACTCAGTAACAAATAATTGGATAATTTTACCTCTTGACTAAATTTCATAACACCGATTGTGCGTTTTCGCGCTAAACAATTATCACGTTCTCGTATCGAGTTCAATTTTGCTCGAGCTAATTACTCCGCTTTTTGATATCATGTATTTGGATTGCGTTTATTCTCGAAAAAGTCGCAAGTTTTTAATTTTATCGATACTGCCAGCTCTTGTTATCGATGCAACGGCAAATAAAACCTGCGCGACGATCGCGACGCGTTACGCAATGCGCTTCGATAGCACGAGGCGTTATTGCGAATAAAATTGTTTTTTGCGTTCATCGAACAACTCTCGTGAAATACGTACATATCGCAGCGCCTGAACAAGTTCCAGGGCAAGGTAGCGTAGGTGGTGCACAATCGCAACGCGGGAAAAAACATCGGCTTTACGAGCGGCAATGAATCGCCGCGACCCCGTTCCGACTTCCTCGATCTTTTGCCGGCTGCTTAATCGCCGCGACCGAGTAATCGACCAGCCGGCTGTGTCGAAAAAGTCTCGGCCAATAACGGCCTATGTTTGATCAAGCGTAGCACTTCGTGTTTCCCTTGAAGTTCGTGCCGTGATCCGCGTGCGCCGCGCAGAGAGATACCTAATCGCGAACGGCCACGCGATAGCCGTCACGGGATCAGGAGCGGATTAGGACTCATGACACCCCTATGCAATTGAATCGTTGCCCTCCTTACTCAAGCCTCAATGTAACTTAACCTAAATTAATCAAATTCTGTATTCTGTTATAGTTATTGGTACCGATGGGATTAAGTATCTTACAAGTAGGTTCGAATCTGTTAAAGAAGTTTCGAACTCTCTACGATATTACTTCGAAAAATAGTAGCAGTACTTCCAAGTAGATTCGAACCTAAACGAAATAGGTTCGAACCTCTATGAATACCTCGAAAAATAAAAATAGTACTTCCAAGTGGACTCGAACCTAAACGGAATAGGTTCAAACCTCCTATGAGTACCTCGAATGCACAGATCATGTACCTCGAAAAATAAAAATAGTACTTCCAAGTGGACTCGAACCTAAACGGAATAGGTTCGAACCTCCTATGAGTACCTCGAATGCACAGATCATGTGAATTTCTGTTGGTTAATAACCCTGTTCGAGTACTACTTGTAAAAGATTCGATGTTGTACGATAAAAAGTACTTTGTAAGTATATTTCGAATTTTGCAGGTACTCGTATGTAAGATTTGAAACCAGCAATTTGAAATCGATTACTTTGCAAGTATGAAGTATGAAATATTATTTCTTATGAGTATTACTCGAATCCTAGAAAATGAAACTACATTATTAAATTTGACTCGAATTTTTAAGTACATATCGAGTTCGATCCCATCTCTAGTTATTGGATACGCACACATTCGTTGGTAATTTTTTCATTATTCGCATCTAGTAAAAACTGACAGTTAAAAAATTTTTTTTTAAACTGCCACTTTTCTCTAAATTTGCCATCTGTATGTATAGCTTAGGTTAGCCTAGAGATCCTACAATAGTCTGATCACGAACAATTTCCAAGCAAGAGTGAAAAGAAGGATATATACTGTCTCTTTTTATATGTACTCTCTAAAACTTTCAGAGGGAATTGTCACTCTGATGAATGAAATTTCGCTCTTAAAGATTGAAAATTTAGCTACTCTCTTTCAAAATTTTGAAGTGAGATTCTACTCTGAAAAATTTAGAGAGTATGCTGTCTCATTCTTACGTACTGAAACTGACAAAAACAACAGACTAGTCAAAAGTTTGTAGCCAGACTCTGTAATAGGATCTCTAGGTTAACCTAGGCGTTAATACGTCACTAGATAGAATCGAGGGCTCTCGGACGGTGCTCAATTGGCTCCGGAACGTCTTGATCAATTTCGAAGGTGCTCGCGATTATCAGAGATTTATTTGGTAGAAACGATCGTCTCGGTGCTTGGGTCCGCGTTAATAAAGTTTTGTTAGTCTCGCTCATGATTTCTCGGTTCTCATGTTTATCGGCAGGACGAGGGCCATCCCTCGGTGTCGTATCATTGTCGCTCAGGGAAATGATGAAGTATTATGCAGCTACACGTTATACTTCGTGACGCTGACGGCGCAGCCATTACAACGACGCGACGGCCTTTCACGAGCTCCGTGAATGATGGAGCTCATTTTGTAGATGTTATTATTAATCTTCGTCGTTGCGGCTTAACAAGCTATTCCACGTTACGCACGCTTTATACCTCGATCAGTGCGATTATATTGTGATCGCGCGATACCTCGCGTCATAAGGATGCACCGAGTCTCGGAAGCTTTAATTGGACCACGATCGATTCTTGGAAAATTAACAACGTAATATAATAATTATGTATATAATGAATAATTAAGTTTCTCTTATAACGTAGTATGATAACAAACATAGCTGTAGCAATTTTGTTTACACGGGAAGGACGGTTTTGTTGAAATATCTAAAGATTTAGCTACTCTCTAAAACTTTTAGAGTGAATCTTACTCTCTAAAGAGTAAAGTCTCACTCTGAAAATTGAGCCACTCTTTTTCAAGGCTGGCTTAATTTTCACTCTTTAGAATAAGATTCTACTCCAAAGAATTTAGAAAATAAATATAGATATGGAAATAATTGTGTTGGACCATCAAAATAATTACATATGTAGGACGCTCAAACTGATTGTTAGAACGTTAAAATTTTTTATAACATTGCTCATTGTGCTTGAGATTTCCGCGTAATTATTAGTCCAACCAACCAACTTATTTTTAGATCTGTATCTAGCTAAATTTTAACTTTAACAAAATTGTTTTTTCTCTGTATAGTTCACACATTTCTTCTTGACAAAATTTTGCGTTAGATTGTGTACATTTAGAGATTGAATACTAATATCATTTCTACCAACGTAAATGAACTTTAATCTCGGTTTAATTTACCTTTCATCTCTTCCTGGTTCTTCAGCAAAAGATAAAAAGTAAGTTAAACCGGGATTAAAGTTAATCTCCATTGGTAGAAATAAAAGCGTCGATTAGAATGAAAGCAACAACGTACTTCACTTGCATCCACCTGCTGAAGTCACGTTCTGAAAAGCATACTGGGATAATTATCCTAAGGCAGCAATGAATCATCATAGTTCTTTCCGGTCAACGCAGGCAGGCAGCTGCGATCCGTTTGCCGGCAGATGCATAATAAATAGCGACGCCTGCTCTCGCTTTTCTTCCCGTTTCTCTCGCAATTTTTTTTTCTCGCTCTCTACAGCTTCCCGCCTTATCTTGCTCTCTCGAGTACGTAGTCTCGCCTAAGCGAAGCATGTAGCCGTAAGATCTCGCGACGGCTGATCCTCTCGTTTCCTTCACCACCTTCCTCTTCATCTTCCTTTACAGTCTGCAGTTCAGCCGCATTCGCGTGCGTGGTCTCCCTTCCTTCCCTTTCTTCGTCGCCGCGACCTCGACGCGACAGAAAGAGAGTGGGAAGAGAGAAGAACAGCCGTGACTCATCCCTCCGGTTCGTCGTACCTCCACGCGCGCAACTTTCGTGATAGGCCGCCGTGGAAAACCGGCTCTTCGCCGCGCGTGGTTAAATTATCCCCGCCGGTTGCCTGCCTGCTTGCCTGCCTGCCTGCTAGCCTACCAGCCAACCAGCCTGATTCCTTGTCGCAGCCTCCAGCTTCGACCTGCAGCTCGTCCCGATAGACAATGGCTCTTTGCCCGATATTACACGACCACGATAATTTTATCGTCGGATCGGTTCACTGATCACGTTGGCATTATTAAAAGTCTATTCGATTACTATCCGACGTAATGTCGTTATAGCATTACTCGCGTTATTATTCGGAGTTATTCTCCCGCGTTATCAGTCGGTTTGACGAAAGCGAGAATCTCAACGTTGAAGACCCTTCCGAGATGGTATAATGACGGGACTTCATTAGCGTTGTTACGTTATTTATAGACTCCGCGCGTCTTGCGGTACTTTTTGCTTTATCGGCAGACTATCGGCATATCATTTTTACGTCCTGTTCTCGCAGTCGTTTATCACCGCGAGTGATGGATGCGGTCGTATCGCTTGGACAGTTGAAAACATGCATTCTCCATAGCGCGGGACGGACCGAAGGTTCCGTGCTCTCACGAAAGAATTCTAGATATTTATAGCTTGTATCGTCTCGTTGTCGACATTAATGTAACCTTGATGAATCGAACAGTTGCTGCATCTTATTTATTATCCTTCGAGCGAGTTTGGCAATTATTCTTTCTCTAATTAATAATAGATACAATATTTAGACAATTATTATTTGAATTTATTCGACGGTTATATAACGTTTTGTAGGACATCTGATATGTATCATTACACGGAGAAAAATGGTTGAGTAATTTTTATCTTACAAGACTAGTAAAAATATTCTGCCTATTTTTCACAAATTTTACTTGTCTGAAAGTAAAAATCCTAGAGGGTAAGGTAAAAGTACATTACAATTATAGTAAATCCATTCAAGTAATTATTATCTTACAGTAAAGTAAATCATATTATTCTCGAGATTTTTTGGTAAGCATGAACAACTCTCAAGACTTTACACACTTGTATTTTTTACCGTGCAATAAAATAAATTTTGTCAGCACTAAGGCAAAAAATACTCATCAATAAAGTAAATTCTAAAGTAAATTTCTAAGATATATGGTAATTTATTGATTTATTTTACGAAATATGTAAAAAGTACCTTATAATATTGCTATACGATGATTGCTGATTTACCAGAAAAGTAAAGTAAATTTTAACATAAATGGACATGTTCCTATATTCAATTCCATAAAATTTACTAGGATTCTAATGCATATTAGTTTACATTTTTCTCCGCGTAATAGATGCAGAGAGAGAGAGAGAGAGAGAGAGAGAGAGAGAGAGAGAGAGAGAGAGAG
>NW_017300074.1:578487-587462 GCF_001594075.2 Trachymyrmex cornetzi | reverse complement strand
GAGAGAGAGAGAGAGAGAGAGAGAGAGAGAGAGAGTTTGTGATTGTTCTAGAGCTGTGCCCTCTAAGGACAAATTAATGCAAAGATAATATAGAAAACAAAAAAAATTACAAAAATTAAAGAAAACGAGTTACAAAAAAACAATAAATTTAGCAAAAATAAAATAAAGTATAATACAACAAATATAATACAAGAAGAGAAAAAGAGAGAAAGAGGGAACATCTCAAGGATGATAACCTTCGAATCATCACGAGTACCACCGCGAGTTTTAGCCGTTCAACCGCGACTTTCACTCCCTTCGAACTGCCCAGCATTCCGGAGTCATTAAAGAATTACAAGTAGTATGCAACCGCGTGCAAACGCTGTTGTGTGCGTCTCGTAATAGCGACATGACATTGTTGAGCATGTTATGACACGGTCATGCTGGTTGCAGAGTCCTATTGCTCTCACCAACCGGTTTATTTGTTGCACGTCGGGAAGCGCATAGCATGCGGATTGAAATTTCTCGAGCAGTTAACGGAAAAAGTTTTCCCATACTTAATGATTCATTCTTCAACTCGTTGACGTTTTAATAATCATTGCGTTTATATGTATCATGATTATATAAACTCATCGCACTAAGTACTGCTGGTTAATGGATACGACCATAAATAGACTTGTTAATTACTCTTGCACTAGAAAGATTATTTGTCCAAGACGCAATTATTAAGCGACTTTTTCGTCGCATAGTTTCAGCTGCGCTAACACATTTTTCTATTTCTAGTAATATACTCATTCTGCCTTAATTGGCGGCGAAATTTTCAATTCAAAGCAATTAACTCTTAATTCCCTTAAATTGTCTCTTCACGCATTCTTATGTCCACGAGGCGTCTAAACTTTCTCTGGTATTTGTCACGTCTTTATCGGCGAAGGAAGAAGCGGGTCGAGACAATGCAATTGTATTGCTTAAACATTCCACCAAAATTAAAGTGATGTACATCTGTCGTGGACGGAATGTCGCGGTAAAAAAATAATATAATTAAAATAAAATAATATACAATAATTAAACTGAAACGAGTTGAATTATGAATCAAATGTCGATGAAGTAATCGTTAAAAATTCTTCACGGGAAATCTCGGTCGTCTTTATTTAACAAGAGACGAATTCAGTTATTTACTTCACTGAATTATCGAGAAATGACATTTCTCAAATTGAATAATATCATCTCTTTGCTAATATTTGATCCATTTTAGCAGACAAATTTCAAGGTAGTTAATTAATTTGTTTTTATTTACTTTTCTTATTTAATAACTGATTTTTTAATTGTACGATTTTATTGATTCTTTGTCTCTCACAGAGACAAGAATTTATTTATGTATAACGCTTTTTACCAAAAATGGAACGTAGTTATTTTCGCGCGGGATAAAAGCAACGAGAGACCGTCCGATATATATTCCTCCGATAAATCTTGACGCTGTTTCTCGTGGTCGACCACCTTGTCTCCCTCCACGAGTGCGTCGTCGTCGCGACTCGGATTTGCGTGTGCGGTGCTTTTTTGCAGACTACGCTCCGCGTGACGCGAAATGTTAATGGGAGTGGTGCGTGCGTGTATGTTCCGGATAGTCCCTCACGAACCCCAGGAATTATGGCGATTGGATAAAACCGTTTGCCGATCGATCGTATCGCTCTTGTGCGCTGACGTCGCTAATTATTTCATAATGTCGATAGTATGATCGACGTGGTTCGACTTGACGTAATGTCGATACGCGGTCACGGCCCTTGGGCCAATTTCCTACGAGAACGTACGACGTGTTGGACGAGAGATATCGGTGACCCGGGTATACGAGCACCGGTCAGTGGCCGTGTCTACGTCGTGTTCGGTCGCTCATTGTGTTCGCCAGCAGCACGGTTCAATGGCCCAAACTTCCCGGATATACTTGCCTACGGCGAGCTATTTCATTGCGGAGAAAGAACTGCTATCAGGAACGCGTTCGTTAAGATTGAAGAAAAAATGCAGCTTAAAAATAGGTGACCCAGACTTAGGGTCTGAGCACAAGAATTGTGACAACTTGCTTAGACTTAAATTGTAGACGTAAGTAACGCACAAGCTTTCACGTATGACGTACGACTTATTGCCGTGTCTCCAAGAAACGGCAGTAAATCGTACATCATACGCCAAAGCTTGTGCGTTACTTACGTCTAAAACTTAAGTCTCTAAGTAAGTGTTACGACAATTCTTGTGCGATTCATGCAATTTTGTGACTGTAATTGGAAAATCATTGAATTAAAAGTTGGTTTTTACGCGGAACAAAAAATTAATGAACGCAACTGTCTGAAATTTTAACAGTTTTGTGCAGAATTAAACTTGTGTAAAATTATAGCAGTTTGATATTTGTGATGTCATTTCTATGTCAGGTCGAGAACTGTTCGAACTACTCTCGTTATTGAAACGTACGCGCATGTCCTTTTTCTCTCGATCCATCATTTCTCTCATCCTCAGTCCTTTCCTCATCATTACACTGCTTATTTATTGCGTAAAATCTTAAAAGCGAACGGGACCGATGTCGAGGATTGAAGATGAAAACGATGCGACACGCGTGCGAGAAGGGAACTCGATTAAACAAATTTATATCGTCGTGTGAATTACAATATTAGGCGGGTAATAAATATCATGTTCATTTATTTTTAGTTTCCGGACCGCGCCTTTATCGCGGTCGCATTGCGAGTAAATTATGTAGATAACGACGTTAACGAGTCGAACAAGTTGAAGTGGACGGTCGCTCGGAATTTATTAGTTCGGTTCTCACGCCAAGACGCACGAATAATTAGTCTGCCAGCTGTTATTCTTCGTGTAATTACAAATTTCTCTCAAGTTATCCGCGAGTGTAACTCATTAGCTAATTTTATGAATTCTAAGATAATGATTTTATACATGATATTAGTGAGTTAAAAAATTAATAATATAAAATAATAAAATGACACAAAAAATCTCCATATTTTTATCATGAATTAAAGTGAGATTTTTTAATCACAATGAAACGAAATTTACAAGATAAATATTATCGTTTTCGTTTTGAGTGCTATGGATGATCGAACAATCCCTTATTTTATTCAGCTTTCATGAAGAGCAGTTTGGGATTTTCGACTCAAGTTTACGGTTTTTAGAGATGTTACAGTGTTCCCCTCGAAACAGTGGAAAGTGCTTCTCGGATCTTGAATGTTGTTTTTGTCAATGAAGCGACCCCCGTATATAGATGCTTCAGAGATCTCTTCTGACGTCCCACGTGAGACGACCCTCTTTTTCCAAGTGCCGTGAATGTGACATTGTCTTCAACACCCTCACGCACAATGCCGCCGCATGTTCCAGGGTGTGGCCGTGCGACTCATTCTTCGCTCGTTCCCCGAACTTTGCCCGACCATCGCGTCGCCGTGACTTTCATTGCGGGGCTGCCGAGTGGTATTAATTAGTATCGCATGGTACGTGCGTGTAAAAGGAGAGTATGGCGGTCAGAAAGTGCAAAGGGGAGCTTTCGTGAGCTGAGGTTAGCCTTGCGTGACTCACCCCTTGGAGGAGAGAAAACACCTGTGAGGGTTAAGGCCAATCTTACGCGCAGGGAAAGACTTTGTTTCATTCTTCGTTTCAGCTCTGAGTGCAAAGTCTTTTCTTTCTTTCTTTTTTCGTAACATATATGGAGTTGGCAGGCATGCAAGTTCAAGGCATCCACGTTGCATGTGTATTTTATTTTAGGACAGAATGGTTGAACTGACCATGATGTCATATCTTGAACAGCAGAGACAGAGAATTATTAGGTGCTTTAAATTAAATTAAACGTCTCTGTGATCTACAGGAAGCGAATACGAAATTCCAAAACTTTTGATTGAAATTCTGACCGAAACATATTTACTCGTGTCATCTATGAAATATTTAATTATCCTTTTATTTAATTATAGTCTAGTAAATATTAACTTTTTAATATGAATCCTAATTTAACTTATTAACCACTATAATTTTTTAATATAAACTTTACTTAGTATCAATGTAACTTATTAATACGAATTTTTCCGTTAGCTAAAAGTTACATAAAAGGATTCGTGATTCCGTGATATTCGCTTTCTACACGAATACGACATGTAATTTTGTACTGTTGCGAAAAAGATTTCGTCACGTATATGACAAGACGCGTTCTGTCCCCGGTTGTAAACCCGTCAACGTCACAGCGTTGCACATGCAACGATGCGTGCACGTGCAGTTTCGTCGATGCGCCGGGAGAGTAAGACCGTTGCGACAGTGGTCGCAAGTCCCTGTGGTTCGGAACCGGTTTTCATGTGCGGCAGAAAGCATTGCGGTGGTATTTGCTCGGTTCGATTTCATCCCTAATGGTTCCGATGAAATTCATCCCACGGTCCTTCGAGTTCTGCCATCCATCCATACATATATCTTTCGATGCAGTATCATATCACGTTCACGCGCCCGTAACCTTGAAAAGGAACTTCCTTGTGCCTCGATGACGTTAATTCTTAGAGAACTTTCTTATGTGATGATACATTCGGGAAATTAAATGAAAATTTGTTGATGAATAATTTTTGATAAATAATTGATAGATTTTTAAATTTATTATTTAGCTGTTGGTATAAATTATAATTTTAAGACTAGTGACGATTTATCTGTGTTACAATACAAACATAATCATTGTTTTTGCTTATGTACTTGTATTTTATAATTGGTAGCAACACGGAGGGAAAAGATTTACTATGAACGCGAAAGGGATTACAAAATTTAATTGTCGACTTTGTTTAATATTTGTAATTGGTAGCAAACAAATTTGTACGTTTGAAAAATATTTTGCATTTGTTGCAAATAATTTTTGTAGCGAGAGTACGAGAATTAAAGAATAAATATTTGTTGCACCTGCAAATTATTTGCAATCCCCATATTTGCAAATGGAATTTGCCGTTATGACGGATTAGCAAAATTTTTTCCTCCGTGAACATTACTTAAAAACGAGATTTCGAATAACGAGGAATGATGCTATTTGCGCAGGTCGAGTTGAAGTATTTTCCATGCTCTTTGCTCAATTTTCGCTTCTGTTGGATTCACAGTGACAACAACGATGTAGGACGCGCCACGTGATGTATCGACATCTGAAAGGTGTTCTTACAGGTCGTCAATCGTATTTTGTCTAAAGTTATGTGCTTTTGTTGGAAGCACGGTCAGACGCAATGCGACAGGTGAAATGAAAAGCTCGAATGAAAAGCCTGAGATTCGCGCAAATTCTCGATAGAGATGAAATACGGAAAGCTTTGATCGATTCGAACTTTTCTCTTCTGTTCACGAAATTTCACGGACATCCTGAAGGCGTCCAAAGTGACGATACGCGATTTCTTATATTCTCCTAACTTTTTTCCCTGAGAGAGTTGCTTTCCGGTCATCATTCATGATAATGTTCAAGCCACCGATTTCGTCCGTCAGACTCTGCGAAAAATTTTTCCAAGTATTTAAATTCTCCTATCGTAAAGATCTCCGGATTGTGAACGAAGAAAAGTTTGCCAGGTAAATTCCCGCAGCCATCGCGCCAAACTTTCGATCGCGGAAATTAAGCGGGCAAACTGCTTTCCTCGTTTTGGCGATGAAGCGAAGTTTCCTTACGTAAAAGGTACCCTCATTATATTCGTGAATTAATTAATATCGAGCGGAAGGTACGACAGTGCAAACGCCAAATGTTACACGGCATCGAACGCGCGTCTACGTTTCCACCAAATTTCAAGGGATACTTAACAAGTCGGAAAAGATGGAAAGTTAACGAGGTAGCGGTTCTCTAACGATCACTTTTTAACACGCCCGAACGCGGTGCGTACTCGTCGTCGATTCAAATTCCGTTAAAAAACCCCGGCGAGAAAGAGAAATGGAAAAGGAAGTTGAAGAAGGGTCCACGGCTCTTTATTGTGACGAGACACAAAAGAGGTGCATGACCGCGTTCAAAGGACCTATGGGCCCTCGACCCCTTCGATGATTCGCGCGTGAAAGACGCATACCGATGGCCGTCTTTTCCACATCACAATTTCGCTCGTCGTTCTCGCTCGCATATAACAGGACATTACAAAGTCAAGGCGATCAATATAAGATATTCTTTGATAACTCGTACATTCTTCAATCTCTTACGTTGCACCAGATTTTAGATTTCCTTCGATCAAAAACGTGCCATTTGATCAAAAGCGAAGATTTAACATAATATTTTTATTGTTTTTATCGAACAGATGGAATTTAAATTTACAGAAGGCATTTAATAGGGTTTCGTAACTATTTTAATGTTGCTGATGAATGTAATATTATAATTTTATTTTATTTTTCAATTTGCTGAATTATAGTTGGGTTGACTAAATAGAATGCTAACCGAAGTATTTTAGTTATGCTAACTGAATAATTCTAGTGTCGCTGAATTGTCTTCTGCTATTTCGCGGTTTCCTCCGTCATTATAGAGGCAAGTAGTCTGTCGAGGAACTTAACCCGGGGAAGAGCAATCTTTCGTAGATTTCAAGAACTCGAAGCTTGACATTATCTCGTTCCCCTTTGTATTCTGTTCTTTTCCTTGTTCGTCGCTCGGTTCGGTCTTGCTTTACTGGAGAAAACAATACGCAATTACAAGCTAATCAGACTTGGAGTGCTTGGCGTGCGGCCAGAACTGTCGAAGGCTCTTCTCCCGGATGTGTCTGAAAGCCATTCGAAGGTTGTACGGATTAAAACGGATTATCTAGAGAACCTGTTGTCAACGGCAAATGTATCGTTTTGTTTTCTTTTGGATCGATCGATCGTTTTTGCGTTTCCATTAAAAACTCTGATGTGTTCCCATAAAAAGAAGGAATAAAGTATAGCACACAAATACAACTAAAAATAATAATCTTTCTGTCAAAAGATTTACCTAACTACAGTTAAAGACCTCATCAAGAATGCAACATGAATATAGAAATTGAAGTACTTTTAAGCAATATTAATAAGCTTTTTAAGTAATATTTTTGTTATTATTTGATGTGAGGAATTAATAGAATATAAATATATGTTAATTTCCGTTTTAATATGAAATGTTTCCGTGAATTCCTATAGCGTTCTCGACGTTGAATGACTGTAATCTTGCGACCAGTCTTCCCGTCAAATATTGGCCTAGTCGAAGTTCACTCTTTTCGTCACGACCGATAACCAGACAGACGGTCAACAGAAGAAAATTTCTATCGGACAATTCTTGGTTATCGCTTGAAGCCTGTCAGACCTAAAGTCTGTCAGACCGGACGCTTACTTTTTTTCACCTTCTATTAAGAGTTTATTCTGATTCAAAGATTAAAAATACAGGAAATGGAAATATTGAATGTATACAAAATTACGCAGACCTGGTAAACCCCCAAATCTTCAGAGTTTCTTCCAGAACGACTGAACAGGTTGAGGATAAATGTAGCAACGTATTTTCATCCAGTCCTTATTTTAGAGGTACACATGTCTTGTGAGAAACTTTATAATGTAAATGAGGTGATCGAAAGCAGACGGTCGTGGTCGTGAAAGACGAAGGGTTTCCTTCAAGGAAGGTAATCAAGTGCATCCCTTCTAGAGAAGCCGAGAAGAGGGGGAAAAACTACGTACCGCTCTCATCGTAAGCCACGAAGGAGCCTCATATTTTGATGAAAGAGCCGACATTTCTCCTCTGCCGGCGACTTCAATTTACTCTCGTAACGATACCGGAAGGAGTGACGGGGATAGGGAAGGAAAGAACGAGACGAGGAAATAAATGCGTGCCGGTGCAAACCGGGAAAACTAATTTTGCAAATGCGCGAAAGATATACCTGTATTCATAAACAGATTGATATCGCCGAGTACAATGAAAAAATATACAGCTCGTTGTCGGATGGTATGGTATTCGTATTTTTCACCGAAATATGACGATTCAGGGGACACCGACCTCATACTCTATTCTCCTCTTTCTGTTTCTCGTTATTAATCGTGATTTAAATTTAACCGAAGTACGCCAGTTTAAAGACCTTTTGTTACTACGGGAGAAATTTTCATCGATTTGCACGATTTATTTAAAATGCTATTTATTTTTGTTTCTTAGCGAATACCTCTTATTTTTATCTTTTATGTTGGTTTCCTGACACGCTTTAAAAACATCTATGCTTCAATAACGTGCTGATAAAAATGAATATTTCTCACGCACGCACATTTACTGCGATATTATGTGGAACATAAAAAGGGAATTTTACGGAGGTCGCTGAGGAGTCGACATGTTAAATTTCATTTCGTATCATAAAATTTTAAGATACGTTTATATATGTATAAGATATTGTTAAAAAAGTTAGTTTTATATATATATATCGTACCTTTACTTTGAAAGTGACACGACTCAAAAAATAAGTAAAAGTTTCCTAGAAAATGGGAAAAATTATTTTTTAACTTATATAATAGAAGATTATTGATTAATCACGTAATAATGGCAAAAAGAATATATTTTTATTACATATAATCGAATGTTATTTTCGTTTCACAACTCTTAAAAAGAACCATTCTTTCAGTTGTGATAATTTTAATTATTTTTTTTAAAGTTAAAGCGAAATTAAGTTATTTTACTTTTAATAATTGATAGAATAAGTTTACTTATAAACTTATTCATAATTAATAGTAACTCGAAAATTATATTTTTTAAGTAACGGTACGTTAATTGATCTCTTTATATAGTATTAGATCTTTACATTATTATATTTCCATTATTACTATTATTTATATTTTGTAGATTCTTTATTCGACTTTACTCGACTATATCGAAATCAATTTGACCGGCTTGCCGCAGAGCGAAGGCTGAAAATCGACACTCCGGTTCGCGAACTGTCATTCTCGCACAACATTGTTTTGCAACGTGTCGTTGCCATCGTTGCGAGACCTCGCGGCGCCCATGCACGTACTTTTCGCGCGTGCATGCGGGGTCCAGGGGGAGATAAATTCACCGGAGGGGACGATTG
>NW_017300074.1:511891-578351 GCF_001594075.2 Trachymyrmex cornetzi | reverse complement strand
GCCTCCACCACCATCACCGCCACCGCCACCGCCGTCGTCGTCTAGTATCGAGCGTCCCGACGCCGGGACGCTCGGAGCTGTTGCCATGCCGACCGACGGGGCTACCAGGGCTTTTCGCATTCGGTGGCCGTACCGACGCGAGATTCGATCCGTTCTCAAATATGAACAAAAGACTCAATGCGATCCCCTTTGTGTATTAATCGAATCGCGAGGAAGCCTTCGAAGTCATATTTTGGTAGATCAATACGTGTTCATATGTGTGTGTATTAGCTATGTTGAAAGCCCTTCTCTTGCAATATTACTTAATATGACGGGGGAAAATAAAAAGAAATTAGGGAAAAGTCAGGGAAATCGAAAACGGTCATCAAACAGAAATTAAAGAGAAGACAGGGAATTTTGCAAAATTTTTTGGAAATTAAAAAAGTTTACTGTGCGTATATCATGCCTATATATATCCAGTATCCGAAAAATCAAAATGTATTCGGCAATGTCCACACAATCCATTTCTATCTATTTCAATTCCCAAAGAATTGAAATAGACAGAAATAGATTTGTATAGTCATTGTCGAATCCAAAATTCTGATTTTTCGGGTACTGGGTACGCAGTTTTGGAATTCTACCAACTTAACGATTAAATGGAAGCGGTAGCAGCCAAACATTATTAATATATTTATAGTAGTGATGTACTTTGCTATGTTAAATTGCCCTTCCATTAAAATATTTAACGTTTTCAAATCAGGATAAAAATACAAAAAAATATTATTGCAAGCATCAGGAAAAATCATGAAATTTTGTCCGGAATTAGGAAAAGTTACGGAATTTTAGGATGAAGAATTTGTGACAGTCCTGTACGATTATTAAACGTGATAATTTTTCTTTTGGTTTCCTCGTATTATCCTGCGCGAAACAATAGGCGTATAAGGTATAAATTATTCTTTGTTCGTATTCCTTGCCATTAGGCTTCTCTTAAGCATCGTATAAACATCGGATGCAATTGGATTTAAGGATGGCAAGCGAGCTAAGTCGGCGTTACTGCTACGTTTTACGAGCGTTTTTGCGAAGAAGCGTAAGAGGCATATTTTTGCAACTCGGGTCGGTGGAAATACACGTTCGAGTGATATCTCGCGGCACGTGATGCTGCTTTTTATTCGCGAATGCGGAAGCGGAATTGGTGCCCCGGTCGGGTTATGGGTACGGCCTTTACTGGCTTTCATGTGTCTGCGATTCACCTAACAACCCCATAACGTTAATAAAGGTCCCCGCCTCCTCACGCGTTAGTGAAATAAAATCGTGCAGTTATGCCGCGCGGAATCTCGCAATCTGCAGCGTGTGATAATTAGAGATTAGCATATATAGTAAGCCAATTAATTCACACATGTACTATCTATCACAAGTATCGCAGTTGTTAATAGGCTTAGCACTAATCAGGATTTAGTTCGACATCTGCCGTACCTACGTATAAACAAGACATTACATACGCAGTTTGAAAGCAAACCCTCTCGCAATGCGAATACCATAATGACAATAATATTTCCGATAATCTATTCAGAAAATACGCTGTTGATTACTGTTAATTGTCTCTCACTATGGGGAATGGTGATGGTGTGCGCGATGACAATTCCCATTTTTTGTGAATTTTTGCACTAACGCCTTTGCTACAAGAAAGAAAGGAAAGAAAAAAAAAACGGACGAATCGAACGTTCGGTTTCATTAAAAGTTCGTCTGTTAATTGCGATCGGATGCGCCGACTTGGCGCCGTGTGATTTCCCGTGAGGTGAGACCTCGACGTGTCTCTGAAAGCCGCGCGGGATACTTAGCGGGCGACACTCGATAACGAGTTTTCCATTCGAGTTATTTTTCTTCTCTTTTTCGTGGACGAGAACAACTCCCTGACTCTCGCGGCGCGTCAGTGAAGGTCGAAACTGCGAAGGTCGGCACTCTTGGAAACTCGCATTTGCTTCGGAATGATTTCGCGCTGTGAAGTTGCCAAGTACGGTAACTTCGAAATGTGATTCCGTACTGATTTCATGAGATTTCAGTCAACTGTCGCGACTGAAATTTTATCACGCCTTTTCCCTTTTATCTCATTTCTCTCCGAGGGCTTTATCGTTTCGTCGAGAAATTTCAAATTATGGAATTTTGTGGAAAGTGAACACTTTAAATTTTTGGGAGTGAAATTTCACACCCAACTATCACAAAGAGTGATAGTTGCGCCAGTCCGACAGGAGTGAAATTTTCACTCTTAGAGAGTGAAAAATCGCTCCAAATGAGAGTCAATTTTCAATCTATGTGGAGAGTGATTACATTTTACTCTCCGAAGGAAGAGACTGAAACTTCATTTTGATAAATATTAAGTTTAGTCTCCTTACATCTAATCTAAAAATTATTAGGCTCATTCGACGTATTTTTGCACAAAATGAACGAATATGGCAGAAGAAATAATCGCTCTGTCTCGCGAAATGAGATATTAATAATTAAAGTTGATTTTTTAGGTTAGATTAAGAAATTCACTCCTGAAGGAGTGAAGTGAAGTTCACTCCTTGTCGGATTGGCGCAACTATCACTTTTCTTGGAGTGAAATTTCACTTCCAAAAATTTAGAGTGAAGGTAACGACGCTGGTGGTTCGCTTTCCAGTTTAACCTCTATATTTTTATTGATTTTCTCTGGCCATTTTTCTTTCTTTTTTATTAACTCGAGATACGAGTCAATTTATGATATAAAATAATGAACTTTCTCGAGATTTTCGCGCGTCGCGTTTCCTTTTAACTCTTTTCCACGATCGAGATTACGTCCCGAGATTGCGGACAGGAGTTTTCGAAATCCCTAGCTTTTATCTTTCTTTCATACAAGAGCCGATTTCCACGAGATAAAAATTCTAGTCGCAAACGTTCTCTTGCTCTGCAAACGGGCACATTTCTTTTGGGGAAGATAAACGAGAGTAATCCTTTCGTAGTAGTTCACAAAAACGAGGAAACCGTCACTATTTCTACAAAGAAACAGATTTCAAATTTTGTTGGAAACTCTGCACATTATTCCGTTATTTGTTCTTTGCAATATTGGGGTAACTATTGTTCATTCGAGCGTCGTCGGAAGAACAGCTCGGCGTCTCATCATTTACTCGAGATATTGTTTCCTTTGAGAATCGCAACGTATCACCGACTTCACATTCAGAGATTACAACAGCGAAGCTTTTTATCATAGATGCGGCAACGTCCTCCTTTCTTTGTTCGCTCTTGCTCGTTCGAGACCGAGGAAACTCGGTGAATTGCGAATTTATGTCTGTAGATCACGGCGGTCATCTTTCGCTCCAGTTTGCACTTTATCAGCCTTCCCTCAGTTTTCTTCGCGCCATACCACTGCCGCGGCTTTTTCGCTGCAGTTTCAAATCGATGAGTCCCATTTCTGTTTTTATGAGCGAATCCTCCCACGAGATTGCGAGCAGTTCCGCCGAGTTTCCCACTGACAGGATATTGCCAGGCAGGATTTTCCGATTTCCCGCGGCCGCAAATTTAACCGCTTTTCTCGGACAACGATAGAACTCTTACGTGATCGCGAAACAAATGTCGACGAAGTGATGCGGTTGTTTCTGTATCGGTGTGCAATTATTCTTATTTTATAACTCCATTCATATTTGTTGTAGGATACACGAAAAGAATCATTTTGCAGCACTAACTAAAAATTTAACTAGATATAAATCTGGAAATAATTTGTTTGGATCAAAATAATTACGTAAAACTGGTTGCTAGAATGTTAAAACTTTTTGCAGCATTGTTATCAATGTTTAAACATTCTATGTAATTATTTTGATGGTTTAACAAAATTATCTTCTCTGTCTGTATTTAGTTAAATTTTTTAATACTTCAACAAAACCGTTCTTCCCGTGTACTACTATAAATTATCGACGAAAATACGACGACCAAGAATATTTGATTTAATACAGTTTGTAATAAATTTATTTCAATTTGGAACACTACTTAATAGAATCTTTTTGCAGAATATTTTGATTCTTTTGAATTACGAGCACTTTTTATACTTCGAGAATTGGCAGGATAACGTCTGAGGAAATGGATGGACCATGAATAGATGGTTCAATATTCAACGAGGAACATGGTTTCCAGTGGTTACAGCATCATTGGGAGACGTGCTTGGACGACGCGGTAGTGATTCTCAATTATGCAAGGTGGCTGGCCTCGAGTGCACGTAGTCAAGATTTCACACGTGCTGCAATGACCGTATTATCCGTACTTCTCATAAATCCTGTCGTGATTTTCTTTAGATACTGAAAGAAACACGAAACTCGCCATCGCGCGTGCATCTTTTTTGATTCTTTGTGTGATTCGTGTTTAATTATTTTATTGCACTTCCTGTAAAAGAAATAATTACTGGAAGTGTCAATGTGTTTGCACGGAAACAAATTACAAAATTGTGAGAAAAAAAATTTAGAAATCCTAAAATAAGGATTTATATACCTAATAGATTTCTAAAAATAAGAAAAATTCTGTATATAATTAAAAAAATTATTTATTTAATATATTTGCTAAATTTTTTCTCTCTGGAGGGGTTAGATAATTGTTCGCTACTGTTTCGTTATATCTATGGTTAATCCTTAATTTTTTTATTGTTACACAACCGTTCCAGATAGAATCGGTACAAGTAGAGTGATGAAATTGATTGTTTCGCGACTTTTGGAAAACTGAACAGAACGGATAAAAGAATGATTATACGAGACTGCATATATGTTGCTCTATCCGTAACTGACGTTGATATCATAAGGAACGTATTTTTGGACGAAAATTTAAATGTCTGTTTTGTCTGGAATTTAGAATTCAGAATTCATTTACATAAACTTTTTCCTCATTCCAAATCATATAAAATTACACCATTTTATATGAATATATTATTTTTCAAATATATATCGCAGTTTATTGTCACGTTCGAATTTAGTTCTTTGAAAATAAAAATAACTTCAATGCCGTGCGTGAAGTTAGAATTGTTTATTCATCAAATTCTTTTATGTATAAGGCATAATTGAAAATTAAGTAGCTCAGTGTCGACTTTAAACCATCGAGTGGACATTCATGTCAAAATATATATATTCGTTAAGTCCTTGAATTTTTATTTCTTGTTTCGTCGCATCGAGAATGTCTAGAGTAAGACGAGGAGAGTAGTGTTGATCCGAAAAGAGGATTATGACGAATTGAATGGATGAAACACTAGTGACATATTCGTTATGACTGTATCGCCGGCAGGTTGATCGATACAGTGGGAAGCAAAAGCTCGACTAACGAGTGAAAATTGAAGGGTGATTTATGTGTTTTGCATCGCTGACTGTTGCAGGAAACGATTCCCCTCGCTTTTATTTCGGAAATATGCCCTTCCGATCCAGAGTAACTGCAGTTCGCTCGTGCACTCGAAAAATTTCAACTCCAAAATATGTTCAACGATGTCAAACAGGTTTGCATACGTGGGCTGAAATAGAAAAAAAATTGTAACAAATACGAGTAATTGTAACAAGTTTTAAAATCCTAAATCGATACTTGTATGTATTTTAAAAACTCCGGCTTAAACAAATTTTTAGCGCGTTTACATGGTAATGTGACAGAACAGCGTTTCTTTTTTTTTCGGACAGTAAGCAGAAAGTAACACTTCCCCGTCATTTAACACGTATACCTTTCTTCGTTATCGGTAATTATTAGAATGCTCATAATCAGGAGCCATTCGACTTCCGGTATAGTAACCACTCCATCTATTTGAACGTTCGCTTGATACTCGTCGGTATCTCTCTTGGTAAACTCCTTCTTCGTTTCTTCGTCTAAAAATAATATTGGAACCTGCAGTCGATGCTGCCGCCAACGATTCCGTCGCGAAGCTATGTCAAAAGAGTGCATTTCGCCGTGTTTAAATTACACAATCCTCTAAAATCATTGTATTCCAGCCAGAGGTTTCGTAATAACTTTGGAATTAATTTTGAGACAGATTTATCTCCAATGCGAATTTTAAATGTTTCAATATCTATAGATAACTGAGCTTTAAAGTAAATTGATAGGTTTATTCTTTGTTAGAGGAAATGTGCTCTCAATTTTGCGGGATCATTCCGCGAATATCATTTATCTGTATCGTGGTTATTCCGCGAGTTGTGCGTCATGATTATTTCAGCAGTGATTTGATAAGCTCGCATCGAAGCGCAGCAGCAAAAGATAAATAAATGCGCTCCCATTTTCGAGAGAATCGGAAATTATATTGTCGCTGCATTTGCGACAATATTCTTTACGACATCCGCGATTATTTTCGGCCTTTCGACGTTGCGTACTCGCGTGTTTGTATCAACCGGCAAAAGCGGAAAAGTAAAGTCCACGATAAACTCAGCTGGTTGGATGCTGTCCAACTATTTCTGCGACCGCGACCTTATCGCTTTCTCGTAAATCGCCGATTGCAGTTTCAAGTAAACGTCTGTTGTCTTTAAAAAACACGCTGTTTTAAGAATTATGTTATTTAAGGAACATTTATCGGACGTGTTTATCATTTATCGCATAGCTCTGTTACATCGCAGTAGATTACGTGACCTAATGTCGCAAGCACATTCTCTTTGTTATGATAATTGGCTTTCTTTGCGAAATATAATACGTACAATCTATAATCAAGGTTGACATAAAACTGAAAATAAGGGAAATTAAGGAATTCTCAGGGAAATCGGAGAAAAATCAGAGAATTTTGCAAAATTTTGTGGAAAATTAAAATTCTTGGCTTTAAAGAAGTGTATTATAACTGCGCAATTTTGGAATACCACCAACTTAACAATTAAAAATATAAACGGTGTCAGTAACATTAACAGTAATTTATATTGTTAAATTGATCTGTCACAACAAAATATTTAACAAAATACAAGAAATTTTTTAATATTATTTGAAGTCAGGGAAAATCATGAAATTTTGTCTAGAAATCAGGAAAAAGTTATGGCATTTTAGCATGAAGAATTTGTGACAATCTTGATAAAAGAAGAACAGAAAATTCTATATAGAATATTTTTTTTCGGAAGAAAACATTTTAATATTAAAATAATAAAATGTACAATATCGTACATATTTTCATAGGAATTCTTATTCTAAGGATAGATATAAATTCAACGTTAATGAGAAGAAATGCATAGTCTCGTCGTCGTTCCGCCCGTTTCTTCCATTTAACGCTCTCCGTCTCCTTGTCTTCCTGTCTCGGTCGTCCAAGAATAGAAATGCGCGGCGGTTTTGCGGCGTAAATTTTTGTCCGTGGCGACGCATTGGTTAGCAGGCGTACGTTTCTAAGATGAATCCCACTCCCCTTTTCTCTCCTCGACTGCTGTCAACTTCGCCTCTTTTACTGCACTTTTGTCGCTCTTGTGTTGCTGGCATGCCCAAGGATCTTTCTCTTCCTAGTTTCACCACGTAGAGATAATGCGCTTTCCTTTCTCTTCGTTTGTTCCTTCCGTTCCTAATTCACCGTCTTGCTCGCTCACTCGCTCGAAAGCTTTGTAACTACCCGTTATACAAAGACGTGGATCAGTTTTCCTCGTTCTTTACCGCTGATATCTCTCCGAGGAATCGGACTTCTCCGACGCAACATGTGTACTTATGTATAATTATGTGTATTTTGTAGCTATCTCAGAAATGCGTGAATATTTACAGCCCAAGTAAAATTTATGTGCATAAAAATACAAGCGTTTTCTACAGTTTCGTTCCAGAAATAACGTTTTAAACTTGCACATATATTAATCTTCTATTTCAGTTTTATCGTATGTAATTTTAAGTGAGCCAATCTTGTGTTGGGTTGATTAAATGGTGATCTAAAATCTTTTCTTCGAAAGCAGAATTAAGATTCTTAAAATAGAATCAATATTATTTTTCTCTAATAAATTTATCTACATTTATTAAATTCGACGTTAAATGTTATAATAATAGATTAATTAATCAGCTCTAAAATTTGTTTAAGATTTTTTCTCATCTTGTAAAATTCTTTCAGTCTTTCTTGTACAAAACATACTTCAACTTATTGTAGTGTTACCTTGCATTTCTACTTATTTGCTGCAGTGGCTAGCAACTAACTCCTCTAGCGAGTTTCTCTCTTTCTCTCTCTTTCTTTGGCTTTCGACGTGTGACTCTCGCTTCTCTTCTTTCGCTAGGAGACGTGGGACGATCCTCTATATAAACCCTCACTGAACTCGTAGTCTGGTCCAAGTAGTTCGCCAACGGCGAACAGTTAGTACGGATCTGTCTCCGTTCTTGTCACTTGTGTTTGCGTGCGCGTGTGATAAAGGTAGTGTCGCAACGATGATACGCTGATATTCATGGACGATCAAGGTCTTCCGGTGTTGAGGAATTTCCTTGTTGCGGAAACTTCGCAACGTTTCTGCAATATGCTGTTTAAAGTTGATATTTTATAAAATTGAATATTGCGTCATTAAAAATAATGATTAACGATTGATATCTAAATATTATAAAGGAGTTATTTTCGTTTCATCTCATGCAATTCTGATGCAATTTGATGCCGCATGCAAATTGTGATTTTATATGTCGATACCTTTTACGTAGAATCAATCTTCGCTTGGTGATTCAGTTCTATTAATAGAGAATAGAGCACTGTATCCAAACTAAGCATAGAAGCAGTGTTCAGTTTTCTAAATGTAGATCGATATACTTATTCGTATGACGTATTTGACGAAGCAAACGACGCGTAACAGAACGTTATAGATATTTCATTGTGCAACATTAAACAACTATTACGAATTAAAACAAATACTTTATAGATTCGTAATTTAAAAATTACTACAAAATTTTGTTATCACACACTTTCGGTTATTTGATTCCTTCACATATATTTGCAAAATTTATATCTTATCTCAATTATTATTATTACTTTAAGAGTAGAATAAAATAATTTAAAGATTACAGAAGAATAGTTATTCAAACGAATAACTTGTGACAAGAACCTTGATCGTTCATCGTAATATCAACTGGAGAAGAGGTCTTGGTGACGTACCAAGTAAATTTGAAGGTTGCACGCAGGATTAATTAAAGATTTCTCCCGAGATGGAATACGTCCTACAAGCGGGGCGCAGTTTGGGCAATGGCATGTGCAGAGCTGCATGTGCCCTTGCACGTGGAACTCGGAAAATATTAGCTTATGTTCCACTATTGGGCATCACTGCAGTTCCGATAGATGAGCAGGTTACAGATCTACCCACGGTACGGTAAATCCTATTATAGCGGGTTCCATTTTTCAGTCATTTTTTTTCGAATTTAATTTTGCTTGTAACGTTAACGTTTACGTGATAAGTTAATACTTAATTAGTGAATACACGCAGTTAAACTTAAATGGATGGAATATCCGTCACGGTAAGCCGACACTCTTGCGCTAACGCGAGACGCGAGACGTGCGAAAATAGAACGGAGGAGCGTAGGAACGCGAAGGCGAGAGAAAAGCGACGGAATGCTTTCTTGAGACTAGGCTCGTCGACCGAGACGTCAGCGGTGCCAAACGTGCGCGGAAATAGCGATTCATCCGAGGCTAAGGATCACTCTTCGGTCCTACTTGTTTTGCAGTTTATTTGAGCACCGTCACATGGGGTGAGATTGCACCAGCGGGAGTAATTTCGTAATGTACAGCGACGACGTTATACAATTTACGATCTATGAAACTTCCCTCTCTTCATCTGATGTATTTTATTTGGTGTTTTCGCTCGACCTCTTTCAACAACATCAGCGGCAAGCCACTTGCGGTTGTATAGGTCATTACCAGGGATGGATTGCGGGATGGCTAACTTGGGTTTCCGCTAAGGTTGAGTTTCAGTGTTATGATAGCCCCCGGGGAAAAATGCAATTTATGCCCAGCCGGCGTTCAAAGCGCGCGTTAAATCCTTGATTAGCTATGAATTTCCAACGAGATTTATCGAAATTTATTACGACCCCGGCTCACCGAGCGGAAAGCGGGCGTGCGGCGATTCGCTCGTGCCGGGGGCGAGGTGCTGCGAGATTAAATTATCATGCCGAGCCGTTTTATCCGTATACGAACGTTTATCCCTCGGGGGCCGAATTATCCCAGGCCAGGAAGCCCGACGAGGAACTGACATTTGTGGGAAAATTTATAAACGCTAGCCAGGGCTTGAATCAACAATTTTCGTTGATAACTCTTTTGTCGTACGAATTGAAGGGTTTGTGGCACGAATAAAGTACGTCCGCAATTTATGAAGGTATCTCTGGATATCAAACTGCATGTAAATGTGGACCTTGTGGATTATGGATCTCTCTCGTTCTTGCGTCGAACGCTTCAATTACGGTATGACCGGTGTTTGTTGTTATTTGTATAAAATTATGTAGATAATTATTTAAACGAAGAATGGCTTCATCTTATCTTTACCTAGATTATTAGAGAATATCTCCATATCTTAGATAAAAGAAGTATTATATCTTTTTCTAATTATCTTAATATGCAGCAAGTTTAGTATGTACCTCTTCAATGTAGGATTTTTAATCTCTTTTTTTATAAATCGGATATTTATGTTCAGTGTTGTCCAAGATTTGTAATTTTGAGCATTGATTTGATGTGTCAGCGTTATTGCCTATTACTTTCCTTTATCTATAATTTTATAAACAAAGAATACTTTCAATATTGAAGTACTTTTATGTTTAGAATCTAAATCTAAAGAATTAGATTCTTACTTTTTATCTGTACGTGTCAAACAGATTTTCTTCAATTTTAATATATCTTACTATCATTGGCACCAGTGGAGCATTTCGACAACATATATATATATATATATATATATATATATATGCATGCATGCACACATGTACTGTGCAGAAAGCTTTGTTAAATGGAATATTTGAAAAACCCAAATATTCGTGATTGTTAATAATCCACACAGATAGAAATCTGACACGAAAGTCGACGCGAGATTATAATATGAATAAAGATTTATATTATAAATGAAAATATGAACATATTGTTTCTATACTCTAAATTGTTTTACTTAAAGATAATATTATCTTAGAATTATCTATCTGTTACCTATCATTATATTATAATTAATTATAACTATCTAGGTGAAACTTACAATTTTATCTTTTATTATATTTAGATAAATTTAAAATGAAATCATCTTTATCTTATCTAAGACGTGTTTACGTGTAATTTTCTTATCTTTAGCTAGATAATTTTGGATTATCTAAGCGCATCGCTGAATACGACGTGTAGATCTATGCACGGCCGATGGCTACACGTCCGGACCTCTCTCGCCACCGCGAAGCGTGAAACACGCGAGACGCTCGCCACGACCTAAAGAGCCGTTTACACGCCGACTGCGAGCTAGCTTCTCGCGTCGGCTTTCGTGTCAGATTCCTATCTACGTGGATTATTAACCGGCTCGAGTCGCGTGCCAAGCCTCGCGAGAAGAGCCGTAGAGCCGTCAGGAGGAAATCGACTGCGACCTCGCTCCTCGTTCGTCGAATTCAATCGAAGCCAAGCGCGAAACTAAACATGCAATATTCAGTGCAAAACAAGGGAAATCGATACTACGAAGGTTATTCAAAATGAAATTTACTCGCGATACATAATAGTTTGAGTTTTATCAACTCTCTAAATGGTGTTCTCAGGGTGTTCTCCATAAATTCATCGGTATCCACTTTAGCAGGGTTGCCACAGACCTGGAAAACCGGGAAAACCGGGAAAAGTCAGGGGAAAATGTAAAAAATCTGGAATGTCAAAATTTGCTCACAATTTCCTTAAACTATTCCTATTCCAAATAATTGTTACAATTTTTTAAATATATCTGACGTTTATAGTTCAAAACTTGCGCACTTTAAATGATTTTAACAAAATAATTCAAATTTATATTTTATTCAGTATTTTTATTTGATCTTTCTTTTTCGTCGTAACTGCATTCTTTTTTTCAAAATAATTTATTTTTTGCTAGTTTGAATTTTTAAAATTTTACTATGCTACTAAGCTTGTTTTACGTTCTTAACTCTTGAACACCACACTATTTTCGCCACCTGATTTCACCACACATGGGTTACGATAACCTTGAAGTCTTCTCTTGCTTTTATCCCGGGATCTAATGCATCAATTTTAACTTTTTTTTTATTAATCGATACAACAGACAGTAAGGAAAAAGAATATATAGATAAGAATATCATAAAACTTCCAAAATCAAGATATTTTGAAAAAAGGAAGAAGGAAATTTCAAAATTAAAAAAAATTGTTATTTTTTAAATAAATTAGTTATTTTCCAAAAAAATGATACAAGGTTTAATTTACAGAAATCGAAACATATTAAGTTGTATTTTAAGAAAAAAAAATACATTATTACGAATTATCCTAAAAAATATATTTATTCGACGAGGTTGAATTTGGGTGATTTTCAAGTAATACGATGAAGTTAGTGCAAAAGTCTTTATTATATGACATCTAAATATACAAATGAAATTATTCATTGATTCGCGTGGAACAGGCGAAACAAATTTTTGCGACATGTTTCCTACACATTGGCTGTTGGCACTGCAAGCATATGTAATAAGTTTTTCTATCTAAAACCCCTAGACAGAATGAACATTTTCTTTGTTTTTCTATTTTGTTTAAGCTAATACATCACAATGCGGATCTTGATGCAAAAGCGCGTTGAATGAGCCTAATTTCATTAAAATCGAGGTCGCCCGTCTCCTTCATAATTATCTTATTATGTATAATGATATTTACTTACAATTTGATTTCGAAATAAAAAACGTAATAACCACACAAGGTTAGCGTAACCCACACAGTAAGTTCATGGCGTTCTATCTCGACTGGTGCGTGCACGCTGGGCTGCGTTCAGGAATTATGCCTAGATAACTCTAGGGTGCATTTTTGCTATAATATACGTAACGTAATCTATAGCTTAGAGTTATCTGGGTGTAATTCCTGAACGCAGCCCTGAGGTTGCCAGGCGGGGGATTTGTAATAGGGATGCGAAAGTTTTTTCCATTGTTCCCACTTCACTGACCGTTCATAAACGCCGCGCGTTTTTTCAAACGGACTGGGTTACCGTAACCCAGTGTGGTGTTCAAGGGTTAATAATATAATTTTCCTACAATGTTAAAATTTATACATATTTTATATTAGTCATGGAAAATTTTTATCTGGAAAACCTGGAAAAGTCAGGGAATTTTAAAATTAATTTTCTATAGTAACCCTGTTTTAGTCTAGTTTCATAATGCTTTCCAGTTGTACCGTGCTAGCATTATACGATACTCAGTGGGAAGCAAACGTATAAGTGGATCGTTGGATTGATTGCCGATTTATCTTACAATCGCATTAAATCAGTGACGAAATCGGTCGTGTACACGGTAGAACGACGAACATTTCGAAACGTGTTTCATATCGATGCGCAACGATACGACTGAACAATAGACATTTTCTCTCTTTCTCTCCACTATCTAGCTTTTTTGTTTGCCTCTCTCTCTCTCTTTTTCTCTATGACTATTGGGGTTTTTCGATGCATACATCGAAACGTGCACCTCTCCCTCTCGCCGATCGTATTTGCGTTGTTTGCCGGTGCGCGCGATATTGCTGGCGGACATGCTCCGGTGAACCGGATAAATGCCCGTAATTTATATCCGTGAAAGAATAGCGAAGTTAAAACAAACGTTAGTTTGTTGCTCGCATATATCGCGAAGCTCGACGTCTTCCAGGCGCGGTATACATTATCGCTTCTCCACAGCGTATTAAGAGAGACGATGACAATGCACGATTTTGCCCGCATACAGAGCATATCCGATGAACATGTCATTCGCGGAACACGTCGATATGAGTCTCCGCGAAACACCTGTGAATCATTAGCGTAGCTATTGTCTAAGTCACGCTTGTTAAATACGCAAGATTACTTCCGGAACATCGATGGCCTAGCAGTTGCCTGCTTCGTTTTCGTCCTGCGGCCATCAAATCCCGTTCCAAGGGATATAAAATTCAAAATTGTACATGCAATTTATCGTTGTGAGTTCAGAAGCTCGTTTATAAAAGCTTAGAAGCAAACGTTTGAATGAATTATAATATGGCTTTCTTATTTCAAAAGTGACACAATTCAAAAATATTTTTTCGAGTTATTACCATAAATGAGTTGGATAAATATTATTCGATCAATCATCAAAATTAAAATAACTTAAACTCATAAAAAATCGTCAAAACGTCAAGAATCAAAAATTGGTGATTTAAAAAAAATTATCATAAGAATATATTCTTTAGTCAATAATTTTCTCTCAAGTTGAAAAATAGTTTTTTCCTTTTCTGAGAAACTTAATTTTTTGAATTGTATTACTTTTGAAGTAAGAGAACGATATTATTTTCATGGCATTAAACACTTATGGCATTAACACTTTGAAAAATCTGGTCTCTTATATAATAATTCGCTGGAGAATATTACTATATGAATGTCGGAATGAGATGACAGTTGTTATATAATACCATTATTTTAGCGAGTCGCTCTGCTCTAGCTAAGTTTTTTCCCAAACAGGAAATTGATTTTGGTGCTGGCGAATACCAGCTGTCATGGGCGCGATGGCACGTAGGATAATTCACACGGTCGGATGAACACGACACGTTATTACGTTAACGTTTCTGACAAGGAATTCCCTAAATTCATCCCCTTCAATTTTGTTGAAATATTTTTTGTTGAATATTTTTTAAGTTTCTAATATGTAAAAAAATTAAATGTAAAATTAAATATGAAAATTATATTTTATTAATTGCGATTTAAAAATTAAGAAATGATTTTTTTTAATATATATGAAGTGTATTTATAGAACGACGGTAAGCTAGTTTCTGATTTAGAGTGATTGGCTTTTGCTCTATAAATCTACCAAGTTTTCATCAAAAAATCAAAGGACGAGGATTTGCGAACATTTGGTGTGAAGGATCGCATCGTCGGTTACGACGGTCGTTCCTGAGATAGGTGCCCGCAAAACTAATGCATTTCTAATGCTCTACGTGCTCGTGAGGATATAAAAGTTATGGCACTTTGTCGACTCTCCGAGTCTGATTTCATCTCCGTAGTTTACTGTGTGAGGTATATTCTCATTCGCGACCGTCGGTATTTTACGGGACGATTAAAAATTTAGCCGCCGCCCGTTAGCGTAAAATTAACTTACTTTCAGCTGTCGGAAACGCCTTTAACCGGCGTAATATTAATGGAGCAGCCATAAACGGTACATTTTCCGGTAAAATTGTTGCAAATTGGTGCATATTACTGCATCATTTAACAACATTAAAAGATAAATACCCGGAGTACGTGAGTAACTTGATTCCTTTGGCTGGCTTTCAAATTGTTGAAAACATCGCAGACTACGCTCTCTCTATTGAAATACACTTGTAATAACGTCACTCAATACAGAATCAACCAAAGTATTATCGGGAAAGTATTATGCTTTTTCTATTTGCTCACACAATGAATGCATTCTTTATTCATTGAATATTCTGAATACGAAATGCTTTTCCTAGCAGTGTTCCTTAAATGGAAAATTACATTTCACGAAGTTATTATTTAATAAAGTACATTGTCAGTGCGTTAAGTTTTTGCTAAACAGATTTATTCTTTAATAAAATCTATCAACATTACAATACATATCTACAATGTATTTATCTAATAATTTAATTTTCCTTGGTATTTACCAAGTAAAAGAGTGAAAAAGGAATTGCAGGAATGTAGATCGTGAATTTTCAATTTCTTTGCTAGGAAAGAATCGAGTGTTCTTTTTGCTGCAGAGAGATCGGCGATTGGTATGCAATTTTTTTTGGAACGTCGCAATACATAGTCGCTGTTAACCTAGTCAGAATTGGTCGTCGGCCAACAGCAATTCGGTATTGTGTATATAGGGAAGCGGGTCCACAATTTCTCAATCGATTTTGTCGTAAGAGGACGCCAGGCTGCCGGAAGTTCATTACGTCGGCACTTGCCTCCTTGCCTCTGCGGACAATGCCCCTCGATCCTGGCAATTCGCCAGTTCTGTCGTGCATTTTTACGTTTTGATATTAGGCCAAATTCTTGTGGTGTGAGCATCTATTTACGGTCGCTTTCACCTCGACGGTGACACGTTGTGTTTAAATATCAGCGGACCCAGACAGAAGTGGAAGAATTCTGAGTGGAAAGTTTCGACTGGAATTTGGAGCAGGTCTCTCGGTTCAGGAAATTGGAGCGGATTTTCAGGTCGTCTGTCATCACTTTTATAAACGCAAAATATTCTCGACAAAAAATAAAACGCTGTTGCCACCGGGTTGAAATTTATTGTAGAATTGGGACGAAAAATAAACTTCTAACTGCTGGACATTTATTTACTTGTTTTAGGCTGGATTGTTTCACTTTTCAATGAAACTCACTGTCTTACTCTCTTACTTTCTTATGCTGTTACTCTTTTACTCTTTTGTTTATCCAATAGATAAATTTCCACACAGTTTATCCGAAGATGAAATAGCTGATCCTCAAACGTAAATAAAATGTGAAGACATTATATTAACAGAGGATTGAAGGAGAACGTCAAGTTACATCTCTTTATATTATGTACCGGAAATATCCTCTTACGATTCCTTACAGGAGGAGTTTCCTTTACAAGAAGAGTAAAATGGTGATTCCCGGGTACAACCAACATAAAAGTTGCAGCAAATGCCGCTTAAGTGCCACTCCGTTGTAATTCTTTAAGCGGGAGAGGCTTATATATCCTTTAGGAAAATCTACGACGGGAGACTCGACGCCGACGATCGATACGGAACGCGGGACAATAAAGCGCACGACGCATTTCTCACGTCCGGTTTCTGTTTCCCTCTCGGATTTCAAGAATTGATTTTGTCTCGGCTGTTCTCGCTGTCTTAAGTTGCGCAAACCGAAAGGTATCGAGAGTGTTTATCGGCACACGCCAAGCGAAGACTAATGATGACAGTCAAACAAACAAGCCGTCGAACAAAATAGTCATACAAGTCAACAAAAATAAAATTCTCACGTATATTAAGCCTTGCATGGAATTATTTTTATTATAAATTTATTTTAATATATACGTATAAATATTTATTAGGCGTTTAAATATATATTTACACATTATCTTAGATCTTTGCGTGCGAGAAATAGTTTTCACATTTAGCGAACAATTTAAAGATCAAGAATCAAACTCACACAATACACGCTGTAGATCGTAGATGGAGTAGTTTGCAGTAGCAATAAATATATCTCATATGTAGGAACGTGACAAAACATCCTAGGAATTTCTGAGCGTCGGCGTGTGTCGACAGAACGTGCCCATACTTTTGTTCCACTGCGCACTTCTTCAGTTTTATCTCTACATATTACGTTACTGAGCCGATAACAGAATTATGCGTATAAACGATACGACCCTTGCCGCGTCATACATCGAGTTCGTCTCTCATCTTTCATTAGCACACTGTGTTAAATTCATGTCAAATTATACCCAATTTGAGTCGTTTTTCATCATTTCTGTAGGTCGTAATTTTACTTTTATTCGACATGTCCTCAATTTAAAAATAGAGTTTAACAATTTAACTAAAAAGAATGTGTTAAATTTGACTCAGATGTAGTTCTTTTATTTGTTTCAAATTCCATGCTATATACTGTATGCTAAATGCATACGGTAGTCTGGATCTTGAAACTAACCATAGAAATGAATTGATTTACATTTTGACACATATGGCAGTAAAAAATAACAAAATTTATTATTTAACTCGAGAGATTGGGTTACTATAATAGCTCCTCTGATATCTAAGAGTATAACGCCTAGCGTCGTTCTTCACGCAATAATCGCTGTTTGTAGAACAGTAAATTTAGTGATAAATCTCCCCCGTTATTTCGTGAGCTGTTGACAGAAAGAATTGTGATCGTTTTGTCTTAAAAAAAGATTATAGGAAAAGAAAGAAACACTCATTGACACAGTGACACGATTGATACGGTTCCTGAAGGGTGAGAACGTTGGTAACTCGGCGCCCCACCGTGCACCCTCTTTTTACCTCCCTCGTATGTACCAGGGGTACGTACGCCTCTTTACACATCGCTCGTTCTCTTTCTCTCTCTTTCGTTCCACATGTATCATTAAGCTGTTCAGTGTTCACCCTCGTTTTCATTTGAGTCGCTCGGAGCTCACCCTTGGCACGAGAGAACGCGCGCTGTAGTCGTCGGCGACCACCCCTCGCAACGAACAAAAAAATAATATCGTGCTCGAATGAACCAACATTTTTCTCCATCGCACTTCATCCACGTGGCATAGCTCACCTTTCATTTAGAGCCGATCGTCTGCTAAAAATAGTTGAATAATAAATATTTCTCTACTCGAAATTATATTTCTACATTTTATTATTAATTCATATAAACGAGGTGTGCTAAAAATTATCTGTGTGTAATTAAATTATCTGTTTATAAGAGTATTCGTGCAAACGGTGCACTTTATGTGTTTCTATGATGTAAATGTAACGAAATATTGCAATCGATATTTTTATGAAACTGTGAGATAAAATAAATTAATATCTTAAAATGTAGAGTTTTTATATCTGCGGTAGGCGAGTGTGGTGCGCCGTACGAAATGTCTAAAGTGGTGTGTTCTCTCGATTGTCTCAGGGTGGCGAAGAAGCAGAGAATGCAACGGCCGCCACGAGCAGTCCGGAGGAGAAATCAGCGGCAAGCAGTCCCTCAGCGGACGAGCAGGTAATCGCACCGACAGCAGGAGCCACGGCCGAGCCGAAGGAAGAAGCTGCCGCAGCGTCGCCAACAGCAGCCGCCGTAGCTGCTAGTCCGGTCGAGGAAAAGAAAAAGGAACCCACTCCCTCCGCCCCCACTCCCGTCCCGTCCGTCGAGGATAAGAAAGAGGAGGCGATCGAAAAAGTCGAGGCCGAGAAAAAAGTAGTCGAGGTCAGTCAGTCAGCCGGCGGTCACTCCGTAGCGGACCCGGTAGAGATCCCCGTCTACCGAGTCCAGCCAGTCGCGACGCCGTCTATCATTGAGAGGAAAGCCAGTGAGGACCTCCCGTCCCTGCCCCCATCCAGTCCACCGCCGACCCCCATAGATCCATCACCTTTGCAGCAGGCTCGGCAGGCCGCAGCGAACGCTACAGCCCTGGCCGAGGCGCTCAAGCTGCCTGCCGTGGCTGCCGGTAAGGAGGAATCGACACCGCCGGCATCACCGGCACCACCGCTCGACGTCGCGTACCCATCGTCTCGCGAGGATATTCTTCCCCAAGAGAGCCGCGCAAATGAATCCACAACCACCGCTGTCGCGTCCCCCACATCACTCGATTCCTCTACCGACAACTTGCCCCCGACGGAAGCGACCTTTGTCCTCGCGGAAGTAGAGTGCCTGCCGGTGGTAGAGGCCGAGATCGAAGTCGAGACGTCTCAAGATGTTGCGAAAAAAATAGGGAAGACGTTAGGGAGTAGTCGTGATAATAAGGAAGAGGTGCTAGAAGTAGATAGCGACATCGCGATGAAGGAGAAAGTATTTAAGTGCCAGAAAAGTGAGGCAAATTCGGTGAAGGAAACTCCGTCACTTGCGATGGAACGTGATAAAAATATACAGAGCAAAACTGCAGAGGAAGTTCCTGATATTGTTGCGATGGCTAAAATTGTGAATGAGGCTTCACCGGTCGTGGAGTGTCAAACAAAGAGCGAGATAAATAACTGTGAAGTTCCGATGAAGATAAATGTACCGTCTAACGTCGAACATAAAGTTGAGGCTGAAACGTTATCGTCGACTGAGATTGAAACAAAAGACGCTTGTCCGGCGGTAAAGCAATATTTATCGTTTGAAAATATAGGAAATCCTCCAGATGAAACGCAGCACATAAAATCAATTGAGAAATTGCCAGACTCAGATCTTCCTTCAATTGAAAAATGTGTGCCTGTTGACACAGAGAAATTATCGGAAGTTAGTTCTACACCCTTCGCGAAGTCGATCGAAAGCTCGTCAAAGAAATTGGAACAGTCGTCGTCAGTGGTAGAAGTTGTGGAACAATCGAGCGGAATACCGATTGAATACGAACACGATTATGCAAAGCTGAAAGAAATCAAGGAAGAAGAAGAAGTCCCATTGACAACTTCGCCGATTGAATTATTTATAAATTCCGAAGAGGGTCCGCTGTCAGTTTCAGAGGATATTTTGGTAGAAGCCAGGCCTGCGTTGATCATTCCAGAAGATGACAGCGTAGAAGAGCTTACCGACACCACTGAATCCGTCAAGGTGATTCCCGAAACTGACGAAGAGAAACTAGAGATCGAGCTTGAATCGGACGCTGCGTTGCCTACGGAAGAAACCTTGATTTCGGAAGAATTGGAGGATATGTTCGTTCCGGAAAACGCGACAGTTGAGCTATTAACTGAATTTGTCACGTCTGATATGAAAAATGAAATGGAAGCAGTCAGTGAAATTGAAGATATGCTACCATGTCCGCCTGAAGATTTAACCGCATTTAGTCCTCAAACATTCGAGCTCCAAAATACAAGTACAATTGAAACAGAACCAATTGTTAGCAGAAAAGAACCTACCGCGATATCTACGTCAGTCGTTGAGGCAGAACCGTTTACGACATCCCCCTTGCAACTTGAGCAAACCGAGGAGATCAAAAGGTGTCTTCTTTCATCAAAGGATCGCGTAACATCGCCAGAATTCTGTCCCTTAGATGATATAGAATCAATACCGTCAGACGCTCCGACGTGTTCCCTCTCAGAAAAGCACTTGAGTGAACCTCAGACGCTAGCTCTCTCGTCCGAATCCGAAAGCGTACCTATCTCTTTGGAAGATCTACCCCCGGCGCCTGAAGACACGGGGACGCAGAGCTTAGATTCCTTCGATTATCCTTTACCACCGGAAGAACTCTCTTGTCCATTATTATTGATCCCTCCCGCGAACATATCCGTAGCTGAGTTACCACCAGCTCCCGTCGAGCACGCAGCCAACCCAAGAGACCCGACAGAGACACTTCTCACGCCGCCCTTAAGTCCTAACTTCCAACAGTCCAATGTCACACCCGGCATCGCGACCGAAACCGCCACGAAAGATCGCTCACAAATTCTCTCATATGACGAAGACGACAGCAGCAATCGTGAACAATCGATGTTGCTGAGCGAACCGCTGACGATGTCATGTGATCAATCGAACATTGAGTTGAAGGAGAGACTGGCGACCGAGTGCGTAGCGAAGACCGAAAGCCAGGAAGAGGCCTTGTCGTGTCAGTTGTCGAACTCCATCCCGTCGACTGCCGCCAAGGAGCATCACCAGGTGACTAATATGCAACACAACCTCCTGGCATGAATGCAGCCGGCCAAAATTCTTTGGCGGGCGCCTCGTTCCACGTATATCTTCGTCGTACGGTTCGCACAGTACTGTCTCTGTGGTCTTATAGCCTGAAAATGAAAATATCGGCTCTCCCGATCTCCACTCTCTTTCCAAAATCCCTCCAATGCTCTCTGTTCAAAAATTATCGAACACATACTTTGAACTCCAATAACCTTTTTATTCCCTCATCTCTTTTTTCATATCCAGCGCACAACCTCATCTTTCCGCTCCGTTCTCTCGACGAAGGGTAACATCGAGTGACAGGAGACTGACAGTTACGTCCGGGGGAGACCTTGAATAATTCTCGTCTCGAGAACAAAATTATATTTTGCTGTTTGGGTGTGCCGATGCACGACCGGAGCCGGTCAGTCCTCAGAGAGTCCGCTAAATCCATTTTCCATCCCGATGCGTCCCCGTTGTGTTTCAACGCCTGAGGGTCTCGTTTCGTGTGCATCCTTCGTTCTGTCGAACGTGATTAACACAAGCCTTACTCTGCTACTCGATGTCCTCCGACGCTTCCGCTCAACTCTCCGTTTTAAAAGTCCATATGTATATTACCATGACTACCTATTGCCACCTGTGTTGTTTGCCTCTTGGTTTTCTTGATAATATTAACACGAACCTTTCATATGATTAAAATCAATACGTTGCAGTAGAGTACTTTTTATGGCGCGGCGAATAGCAGATCATTCGCGCTGCTGCGTCAGTCGATGTCATTTCCGTAGATTTTGAATCTTTTCATATCGAACGCTCTCTTATACTAATAATAACATAGACGCTCAAATAAATTATAGGTGCCTCTAGCGTGAATCTCATTGATAGACGTAAAAGCAGTTGGTCTAATGATACGCGCGTGGTAGCTGGCGTTTTAGATATTTTTGATAGACGTGCTCATTAGAAGAGCTCAATACTTACTGTCGTGCTGTTCTCGTATTTGCATCTGTTGTATCGTAAGCATCTTGTACTTGCGCATGCCGAGTTTTCTTATCTGAGGGTTCGCCAGCGGGATTTTCAATTCTTTGCGCTGCCCGAAGCATGACGAAACGATTCTGCTGAGGCATTTTGTCGTCGTATGCTGCGTTTCAAGCGAGGAGGTAATAGTCATCGCGATTGTCCAGGCGCACTAAAACACAGACTAAATTTAGAAATACGCTTTAACGCGTTTAATACGTTTATATCAAAAATATTTTTAGTGTTAGTATGTTAGTGTAACCATTTATCTAGAAAATACCGTTTCTATTGTAAGTTACTGTACATTTTCTTACTTATTTATATGCTGTAAAGTAGAGTAACTTCGGCCCAAATTTTGATATCCAAACGGCATGCATATAAAAATTGAGATATAAGACGTTTTAAGACATCTTATGTTTTGATTTTGAACGTATATATACTATATATTTTTTTAAAATAGCATTTTTTTTAATTTGAGCCAAAATTATCCCGACTAGGTCAAAGTTATCTCATTTTGAGGTGACAAAAAATTCAATTTTGAGCTCTATTCCTAAATAATCTCAGGCTATTTGCAATCTCCTACTTGAACCGCAACATAATCATCTCGTGATGATTCATTTGTGATACTTATTTAAATCTGATGATTCACAAGAAGGGAAGAGATATTGTTTTCTTTATGAACGAAAGGTATTCGGCAGAATCGGTATTACGTCTTCCTTTGTCCTCGTTACAGCATGCTGGGATTTGGACTTGAAGAAAAAAAGAAATGATGAATGAATGAATACGTGACGATCACATAACGAAGAGACTTGTATTTTACAGAACGCTCCGGAAGTTGAGGCGCCAGTAGAAAACAACGTCGCCCACGATGCTAGCACGACGGAGAGTGTCGATGAGGCTCCCAAAGTTGCACCACCGGCTGTCCCGACCGAAGCACCCGCCTCCCCGCCAACAGCACCGGCTATCACTGAGGACGTCGCCTCGGTCACCAAGGTATACATACATACATATATGTATATATATAGACATATATATATATAATTCTCAGTCTAGCCATAGTCTGAAGATTATAATCACGTACACTACGTCCGTGCTATTATTAGCCTGGAGTGAGTCATTGTCGATGATGCGCGGGATAGTATCGATCGACCGTTTCGAGGAGAGTCTCAACAACTCTCTTTATCATTTATTTGCTTTGTGACTGGACATTTTACTTATGTACGTATATGAAGTACTTTAATGAGGAAGTTGAAGGATGATGGCAATGAAATGAGAATATTATTGTTAAATTATACATTATGAAGAGTTAAAATACAGTAGTAGAATCTTTATCTAAAAAAAAATCTCTGTATTAACAAATTCTCAGTTCAATAACCATTAATATTTTGTCGATAATTAATAAAACAATGAAGATGTAATAATATATCTTGACATGTAATAATATATCTCTGATAATTATCAGATGAAAATTGATTAGACAGTTTAAGTAATGAGTTACTTAATATAATTTTGATATGATTTTTATATATGCATGATGATCGCCAAGAGATCATTTACGTTCGATGAGCGTAAATGAGTCTGAAGGTCATTATCAAGTATACTGACCGAGGAAGATTAATGAGCGAGGGGCCATCTGATCATTAATACTGCGATCGCACCTTTTTACAGTGACTAAGCAGTCATAAACGTCATTAATGCTTTTGTTCTCTTTCTCTCTAAAGGCCATCGAGGAGATCGACATAAGTGATAAAGCAGTCGCGGCGGCAGTGAACGAAGCTATCGAATGCAACACGAATGTAAGTATCCCTTTTTTTCTCGCATAAAACTTTCGCAACATCGATTCGCACTTAAATAGACAATTCATTAATCTTTTTTTCTTTTTCAGGAAATCATCGCTGACGCGCACCACCAAAACAACATAAACGAATAAGCGCCACTAATCGAATTGTATTTTGGAAAGAAGAAAGTTCTTTTCTCTCGTTAAAACCAAAAAAGTATATTATATAGATATGTATATTTGGACCATTCCTGCAACAGAAAATAACGTTCTTTCGTTACGAGCAGCAAAAGGGGAAAACGGGGCGACGACGACAATGACGATGATAACGACGACCGCGGCATCGCGAGAGCATATAGACTCTATAGTAGGCCTATTAATTATTAGATGATGTTTAACGGCAGGGCAAACGAGAATACGTGCATGAAAGTTTATGATAGTTTATTCAAGAACTATTATTACGTTCATGAGGTCATACATTACGTGAAACGTATTCTGGAGGAGCACACATAACGTTACGTGCACGGTCTCTCTTTCACAGATTAAATGATGCTCGTTTCATTCCTTGTGGCGCGCGGAAAGGCCTTTAAGGCGCCGAAATTAAGCTTTCAGCTTGTCTCTAGCCGCGAGTTACAACGATCGTCCCTGCTGTGTAGAAATTTTTAAAGTATCATTAACTGTTACTGAAGTAAAGTCTAATGCTCGAACATCGCGCGACGGACAAGCGATAAAAGCGATTAAGATCGTCAAGACGATAGGATCGTTCGTCGCGCATTCCAGAGGAAATACTCATTGGATGGCGCCCTCCCGTAATTACATAACTATTGTACTCTATGAGAGAGCGAAAGAGTGTGAACGAGAATGAAAGTGACAGAAAGAAAGAGAGAGCATGAAAGAGAATGTGAGAAAGAGAGAGAGAGAGAGAAAGAAAGCCGAAATATAGAGGAGGAAATCGAGAGGGCAGGCTGTGTGTGATATAGCGATTGACGGTGTGAAAGGGGAAAGAGAATGATAGCGCGCGAAACGAGAGAGATGCATCTTCGCCACGATGAGAACAGGAAAAAGATGGAAATACGCGAGCGAGAAAAGTGGAAGAAGGAAGCGGAAGAAGATTTAGGAACACGCGACAAAGTTTCGCACTCACATCGGCGACTTCGAGGGCACCCGGCACATTGTTTCGCTCGTATTTCCTTCGCGGTCCTTGGTTTTCCTTTTTCCGTTTACATCGGTACAATCGAGACGTTTTACGTTGTAACGAGGAACTGCACATTTTTAACATAATTTTGATAGGCGCGGGCACAAAGGCGCTGCGAGAACACGAAGAAAACACATTATACACCAACACATGCAATGAGGGACATTTACACCGCGTATACGTACGTACCATGGAATATACGAGATAAAGTATATACAGTAAGTCGAAAAAAAAAACGAGATGTAAGTGATATATTAATCTAGACTATAGAGAGAATGCGTTTGTGTAAATTCGGCGTTTGTTCGAAACATTGCTACTTCTCCATACGAGAGAGAACACTTATGACGAAGCCTATCGTAATTTTTATGATAATCATTAAAAAGTATCGCCTAATTACAATTTACGAGACATGCACAATTTACCACTCCGGAACGGACCTCCAAACCTTTGTCAAGTTTTCATACGGATGTTTCTACGTTTCTACGTTTATACGGATCTCCAGAAGTAAAAGAGTAATTATCTTACGAGAAGCTTTTTTTATTAAGATCGCGTAGCATAGATCATAAAGTTGTAAACGAGAAGCGAATTATACACGTGTGAGACGCTTCGATATCCGGTAATATCGCCGAGCGATAAAGAGGTAAAGGATCGAGTCTTCACTCGTGTCTGGCATTAATTTTTAAGCGGTTACATACATATTTACGTATAAGGGCGGGAAAGAAGTAAAGTTAAAAGTTGTATAGTAAAACCATTCATTAAATATATCTGTCCGTAAAAATGATCTTTACAACGAAAAGAAAAAAAAAAAGATTCATTGTCTTCTTAATAGGACGACACGTTTTGGCGACGAGAGCGAACTTTTTATCGAAATTCTTCACGAGCGAATCGAGACTGATAATATCCGTGCACCTATACCATTTCTCTAGTGATTGTTATCATTCTGAGGCGCCGTCGAGGCAAACCTCGCTCGTTTATTTATTTTGCGCCGGAGACTACAAAATTGTGAATGAGATCTTTGAATCGAGACCGCCTCAGATGCGAAAATACAGTCTCCAGTATCTTCGATCAGCAATTATAATAGTAACTAAACTATTCTACATTTATCTATAACCTATAATAAACTGTGAAACAAAGTGTAAACAGCAGCGAGTATTTATTTCATCATCATTATGAAACCTGTGTCCTGCACAACTTATAATTGGTACATATTTTAATACATATATAAGAATTATATACACATTTCTTTTTCTTTGTAAAAATATCAAAACTTATACTAGCTTTTCTAAACTGTTTATTATCGTATCTAACTCATCTTTATTCAGTTCCAAATTTATGATATGCCGAGATTCCTTATCTTCTATTATGAGATCTAACTGAAGTAGAGATTCTCTTAACGAGGCCATCTTGCTCGAACCCATTACCAACTGTAAAGAAATGTAATGACATAAGCCAAGAATATAAGCCATTATAAGCAGATAGAATGATTATCAACAAGCATGATACCTTCAATCTCCAATCGTGATCAATCACGGTTGGCAATTTTCTTTTGTAATGTTCCCTCAATAAAGCGTCAGTCAGTTGTTCCCTGCGTACTTTCAAGCAAGTAAGAATGTTCTGTTGCACTTGCTCGGGTAACTCATGGTATTCTTGTGGCATCTGGAAAACATTTTCCAATAAAAATAGTCTTTTAATAGCTCAATAATAATAAACAATTAACAATAACAAGAAGGGACTACAAGCCCGATTTTTATGTATTTCAAATTCTTAGAAGATACGTTTCGACCTTATTGTTAGGACATCCTCAGTGTAAAGAAATTAAATGCAAATTTGACAAAATTAATAAAACGGTTAAAATTATACAATTTATAGTTATGCAAAAAGTTGGTAGTATTTATTCTATCTATCTTCCGCACAATGCAATGCTTTTCGTTCTGGTAATATTACCCGTTATATTCTTCCATTATACAGTCGCAATAAGTCCATAATGATAAAAATATTGAACATGAGTTAAATAAAAATGTACCAGCACACATTCTGTTATCAAATTAATAAAATAGATTATAAAAATTAAAATAATGAATAAATGATCGTTATATTCAAAATTATTAGTATATACGATCCTTATTTTAATAGACAACTATATTAAAGTGTGTGTTAATAAATAAAATTATTATACACATATACCTCAACTGCGATTGGTAAACCAGGATATAATCAATAATTGAAACAATGAGTTAATTTAATTCGCAAGAAGCATTATTTTAATTTTTATAATCTATTTTATTAATTTGATAACAGAATGTGTGCTGATATATTTTTATTTAATGACTTATCATTTTCAATATTTTTATCATTATGGACTTATTGCGATTGTTATAATGGAAGAATATAACCGAAGAATATCACCAGAACGAAAAGCATTGCATTGTGCGGAAGATAAATAGAATAAATACTATACCAACTTTTTGCGTAACTATAAATTGTATAATTTTAACCGTTTTATTAATTTTGTCAAATTTGCATTTAATTTCTTTACACTGAGGATAACCTAATAATAAAGTCGAAACGTATATTCTAAGAATTTGAAATACATAAAAATCTGGCTTGTACCTCTTCTTGTTATTTATTATTTATTTACCAATAAAGTTTATTTGGAGTACAAAGGAGTTCAAATATAGAATTATAGTAGATTTACAATATGATTAAAATAAATTATTCCATATTTGAGCTCCTTTATACTCCAAGTAAATATGACATACGATACACAACACAAAGGCAAAAGATATTTTCCAGCAAGAGACACAGGCTATTTTTTTTAGGAGATACAATTGACACGTGTCGTTCGATCTTTGTTATTCAATAAATGCCAAGATACTTGTGTTGATTGACACGCCTGAAAAGAAAATAGCCACACATGACTCAGTATAATAGAGTAATCATATGCTTGTTTGTCAATGTTAAGGTCAAAGTCTCACTACAAATGCTTTGAAGCATTTGATTGACTAATCAGACAAAAGAATTTTATTAATTGACCAATCAAAGAATGTTTCAAAGCATTTGTAGCACCATGTTGACTGTTTCTCTCTCTTTAGACCTGGTTCCATCAATGTAAAATAAACTTTAATCTCGTTTAACTTACTGTTTATCTTTTTCTAATTCTCAGAAGTAAAAAAAGATAAAAAGTGAATTGGACTGAGATTAAAGTTAATCTTACAAGTCGACATAAACATTCTATCTCTCTTGGCATTCAGTACAACAAAAATAAAACGACACTTATATCAACTTTGTGTCATCAAATGGAAAGCATCCTTAGTTTAATTGACATGACAACCAATTTCTCAGCAGATATACCTTTTCCTCTATTATATAGAGAGATGCAGGATTTCGTAATAATGACGATATCAGTTTGTAAACTCCTTCGTACTCCGCTCTACTCCAATCCATGCTGTTGGCGAATTTGCGATATGATGGTCCTGGGCGACCACAGATCTCATCAACGCATGCATGCAACAGCTTAATACAAAATGAAATTGTTACACGATATCAAACAAAAATAAGGACACACATTATTGTATCACAAACCTCCTTTAAGACATCGCTCTTTTCCTCGCTGAAGAGGCTGATGTACAGCGACTGAGTACTCTCCATTGTTCTTTTCAATGTGTGTTCCTCTTTCATCGACAGTGTCAACGTGAAAGCGGATTAGAATTTACAAAATCTCATACTTGTACAAAATGTCATAATTATGTTGCATCTCGCGACATTCAATTGACAGAAGATTCTTGCAATTTTAGACTGCAAGAATGCACTTGAGAGGATTTTTGAAGTACTTCCACCGGTTGATGATTTTATGTCTTCAACTTTTCCTTGAGATTACATGATACCCAAATGTTAAAACTCTGAATATGTTATATGTTATAATTCTTAAATTATTTTTCCTAATTTTTTAATACAGTTTTAAATAATTCTGACTTTGTCCTAATGGCCTTTCTTGATGAGTTTCGAACAATCGCTGAAAACGCACTAGACGTTTGAGGTTAGAAAGACGCTTTTGACATTTCGCCAGCAGCTCTCGTCATCTGCTGGCGAATCTCGGAAACATGTAATGTACACAAATTTACGTCAGCCGATAATAGTCAGTCGGTTCTGAAAAAAGCCGAATGATCGCTCTCAAGTTTCTATCTGCATTATCTACATATATGTAACCGATCGTACCGACTGAGTTGCGTAAGCTCTACTTTCTCCTCGTCAGATGGCGCCACCAATCCTGCTGGCTGTCTCGATTTCAAACGGCAGTCATTACCCGCCATTGTCGTCACTCACCGTTAGAGACTAGACCGGTTAGACGTAATTCGCGGCAAGTTTTGCGAGTATACGGTTGCGAATGTACGTTTTTGTCGCGATTCCTTCTGTCCTGTTCCCTCCGGATCCTCCTGCAGGTTTGGCGACACATTTTGACTTAAGGTATCTCCAGTCCTTTCCTCAATTAAATCTAGGTATAAAATTGCTCAACATTCGTATGCATTTGAACGTATGTAAGTATATATAGATCGCCGATCGATCCGGATTTTTAGAATGGGTTAACCGCGGACACTGACATGATTTCGCACTTAATGGAACATTTATCGTTGTTATCTGCTTCTACCTACATTCCACGTGATATACACGATATATACGTTGATTTACGTTCTTCCTACGGTTGGTGAGTGCCTTGCCATTATGGCCGCCATCATTTTCAATCGGAGAATGACTTGTGCGAATCTCCGGCACTCCGGTTTTTTTTACAATTGTACGAATCTTTAGCTTTCCGGCTAATGGAAAAAATCTCTGGCTAATCGTTTAAAATTTAGATGGTCTTTTTTTAAATATGCGAATCCATTTCCTCCGGTTTCGGTCCCCCCCCCCTCCATCTCTCTCTCTCTCTCTCTCTCTCTCTCTCTCTCTCTCTCTCTCAACTCTCCCTTTTCTCTTTCTTTTTAGTAGAGAGAGAGAAAACACTACAAAATGGCGGAAGCACAGAGTTACATAACGTACAATGCGTAATGCATAAGAAAATTCATAAGAAAAATTCCTTCATTTCCTTTCTTTCTGAAATAAAAAACTGATTCGTTGATTTTTTTAAGACCCGATTGCACCAACGTTACTTTGACTTCAAGCAAGGCTTAAAATTTTTTTTGTTTCTCTTTTTTTTTCTAAAAGTAAATCAATGTATTATTATTGCCCATCAGTGCTACACTTATAATTGATGTAATCATCAATGAATATTTACTATTTTTTCAGTAATAATACACTGATTCACTTTTAATAGTTATAATTTTCTACAGATTCAATTTGTAGAAACCATACTTCTAAGAATGAATTAGTGTATTATGACCGAAAAACACAGTAAACATTCGCTAATGATTACAGTTATAAATATAGTACTGAAGTAATAATACACTGATTTACTTTTAGAGAGTTTGCTTTAAAACGAGACAGAGAGTTTTAAAGTCAAAGTAAGTAGTAAGTTGGTGCAACCGGGCCTTATGGACTTTCTACTATAAGCCATTACCTAAGCTTTAAGCCGTAAAAAAATGACAATCACAGTAGAATGTGAGGAGGATAGTTGACTATGATTGATCAATTTCTTTAACAGCTTTTTTTAGGCTTAAAGCTTAAGTTTTACGCCTTAAAATCTCATTGTAGGCGCCACTTTATAGGCTTTCTACAATAAGTCGTTACTTAAATTTCAAATCGTGAGCTGTAAGAAATTAATCAATCATAGTCGATTATTCTTCTCATATTTGACTGTGATTGGTCGATTTTGTATGGCTTAGAACTTAAAGTTTCGGTAATAGCTTATTATAGAAAGCCTCTTATGTGTTATGCAAGAATCTGTGCTCCTGTCTTAATGTCGATAATAGCAAGCGATCTTTGGCAAAGTAGTAATCTCCGGCAGGAAGACCACATCTCGTAACCTTTTTTTATTCTTTTAGAGAGAAGATAAAAATTTCGTCAATTTTGGCAGAATACTGTGATCTTCAGTAAGAGGGTTGTCGACCTCCAGAAGAATTAGTCCAAAGGTGGCAACCCATAATTCTTCTACTTTGTTTTCATCTAGTATGCACTTATGGCCACAATTTGCATAATCAAGATAAATGCGGAAAACTTGTATGTACAGGAGCGAAATTTCAAGTCTTGTGTTGAATCATCGATAGGTATGAAATTGATTCTCGTTCTCTCATTTCATTAGATGATCCTTAGAACTGCGAATTCGTAAACCATAACTTCCATAATTTTCTATAATTCTCTCACAATCGTAAGGAGCGATTTACGCTCAAATATTTATTATATTTATAATTATATAAATTTTGAAGCAGAAATTGATATTTGTAATTTAAACGTAAAACGGAATCATATATTTAACATAATCAGTCTAACATATTTTGCTCTATTATTATATCTATAATTATAGATATTTAATATAATATATACACAATATAATATATATTTATATAATATGCATAAGTAAATATAAATGAAAAATGCATGTAGATACGCGTGCAAGGCGGTTGATAAAAATGCTTTCCCATTTAGGTAGAAAAATAACACGAGGCAGATATGCGCTTCCCGCTTCTTCCAGCGATTTTAAACAATTTTTTTATTGGAAAAAAAAACGAAACGCGTTACTTTTCTGTGTGCAAACAATAGTTATTCGATTTTTTTTATTAAATATAGAATAGAGTTGCGTTCATAAAAAGGCGTCGAAATAACGGTGGTATTTCGTAAATAAGTTTAGAAGCTTGTAAACTGTTTTAAGATATATTAAAGATATATTAAAGAGAGATAAATTAATATACTAGAAACATTAATTTATCTTTAATGTAATATATTTTAATATATCTTCGATATATCTTAAAAAAATATATTAAGAAATATTATATTAGGAGACAACTTTTCGAGCATTGAGAATGGAAAAAGGAAAATGAGATACAAAATAAAATCATACATTATTATATTTTATATTCTCAGATTATATTATAATCACGTAGTAAAGAAGCGGCGGTATTAACAATACAATACGGCTACCTTCTCGCAGACAGTCGCATCGTCCAAGTTCGCATTTACATTCCGGACGCATACAATTGGTCTACCGTGGTTCTTTGTGATTTTGCTGTTTTATTGATAACATAGAAAATACAAAGTTACAAACGTGTAGCTGCCCATTCGCAGCGTTAGGATGGGATTGGCTGCGTTCAGCAGAAAAAACTGATCAATGAATGTTCAATGATTCTTTGATTTTGAACATGATTGATTCTTACTTTTAGTTCTTTGTTGGATCTAAGGGTAGAAACCAATCACATTAAAGAATGATTAAGTCTCACTGAGATCAGTTTTCTCTGCTGAACACAGCTATTACCTTCATGTTACATCACCTACATAGAAGTGCATGAACAGAGGCCAGTCGGGCGGGCCAGTCCTCTCTTTCTCTCTTTCTCTCTCTGTCTATTGATTAAATATTAAATTAACGAACGTGGGGTACATCAATGTTCGATTAAATACAATAGAGATATTCTGTAATCGTGTAACATACAAAATGTGGCTACATTAACGATCTGTTTCGATTCTGCGCGACCGCTCGTACGCGTGTTTTTGCGTGCTTTGGTATTTCCTACTCGTCGCGTATCACTATCGTGTGAATTTCGGATAAAGCTATTATAATAAGCACATTATAATTGGAATATCATTATATAATTACATTTCGCATATTCTAATTGAAGAAGTGGAAATTAGGGGACACTGGGAGGGATTCAGGCTCGACAAATTCGGCCGTCCGCATGCGTGATCCAACGAACCGAGAGAGTTTCCTCGTGCAGAACGGAAACAGGATCTCAGACTAGGCTCGCGTCCGAGGTCTTCTTCTCAGCGTAAACTATGATACCCGAGATATCGCTTATCGCATAAAGTTACCATTAACTTAAGAGATGTTATCGCACCCTCTCAGATCTACATGTATAATTTTGGCGGATCGCCATTTCCCTCGGCGAGTTCCTCTCACCGATGAAATTCCTGCTCAAAAAGCAGTCACTTTCTTCCTCGAAAATTACTACTAGAAGCACTTCATCTCGTCGCTGGTAATTTTTTTGTGCTATCATTAATTTAAGCATATATCGTTCTTATCCTAGAGAAATCGCTTCAGTTATATAGAATGTTATCTTCTTATCTTAACGACTCGAAATCTTATAATTGTATATCAACTTATTTTCTCTCGTGATGGAGAACCGCTTGTGAACATCGAGCACTACAAAATTATATAATTCATCAATTAAACATCGAAATACTATTTTACTGTCCCCGCGAGACAATCACCGGTACCGAAAATCGACGACCATTATCACTTCGTATCCCCGCCGATCGCGGCAAGAAAGAAAAAAAAAAGAAGCGACGACGATACATACGCGTGCCTAGACAACGACTGATGACGTACATTTTTATACATAATGTACGAATACATGTACCTACATGTTGCGAGTCTCTCTGACGAAGGCACTTAAAAAAAAATGAAAGAAAATGGCACCGTCGGTTTCTCGTGCACTTCGTCATGTGCTATCTCTCCATCTTCATTGGCACTAGGATCGCATTTCAATGCGATCATCTTCGTCCTCTTCGCTATCCGCTGCCGTCTAACTTCTGAATCGATGACTCAGATTCGCACGATAGCTCGTCATTGCGTCGAAAGTGTCCCTTTTCCGCGGACACTTGCCTTGCCACTTTATGTACTCGCCGAACTCGCAGTTGGGCATCGCGCATTCGTTCTTCTGAATGCATCTATGAGTCAAAAAGTTTTATATGATACCGTAGGTCGAGTCTGGTCGTTTTTGTACGGAAAGAACGATTTTGCTCAAGTATGTTAAAAATTTAGCCAGATCGTGCGAAGAAATATTTTGCTACTCCAGCTGGAATCATCGCTGTTTTTTGTATCTGATAGAAAATTGTGTAGCATACGTAGAATTTATAACACTTCTAACAATATATGCAATAAAATTTAGGTCTCATAATCAAATATGAATCACTGCTAAATATGAATTACAATCACAGTCATCTGATTGAACGTTACAGAAAGACTTTCTTGATAAATTTGACAAATGATTTAAATATAAATTCTGTCTCTGTGTGTTATCTATATTGATTAGATACAAAATATATGCAATATCGCAGTCATTTGCTTGTCATTTATCCATGTAGCTAATTTTTCGCTATAACTGCAAGACCATTTTTTTCAATGATACAGATCTGAAAATAATTTTGTTGGACCATCAAAATAATTAAATAGAATGCTCAACACAAGCATAGTGAGCAACGCTGCAAAAAGTTTTTGACATTCTAGCAACCAGCTTGAGCGTCCTACATAGTTATTTTGGTGGTCTATCAACATTATTTTTAGATATTAAACCTAATTAAACTTTTAGATATTTTTAGTACAGCAAAACCATTCTTTCCATGTGCACATTTTTTAAAAATATCGTTCTACGAATATCAAAATACCTTCTCATACACAAAATTAAATTCTTGCTCTTATTTGAGAAACGAGTTTTTATTTAGCAATATTTTTGGAATAAAAAGAGGTCACTAGCAAGTATTCATTATATGTAAATGTTTGACAATGTACAGTTGGAACTAAATTGGATTTGAAAGTTCCACAAAGCGCGGTTATGGTGAAATTTTACGGTACGGCATACAAACGGAGTTCGCATTATTTTGTCTTGTAAATGCCGCGGTAATTAGTATGTAGGTGCTGCAGTGTTTTAACTGTCGCACTTTTAAGCTCGTGCCCGCGTACTGAAATACTTCTGCGGCGAAGTATGTCGTGAAATTATAGTCGCAAAGAACGCGTAGGCATACTCACATTCTGTCCGCGAGGGAGAAATATCCCTTCCCGCGTCTGGTCTTTATACAATTTTCGTTGCTCTCGAAGCAGTTACATTGACAAACGCCTTCTGTAATTCTCGGCGTGAATTCCGATGGACAACGACATCTGGAGTAAATTTTTTAACAATTACAAGATTAATTAAGTTAAATGTTTAGCAACAGTTATAGGCTAATGAGAAACTTTCTGAAGCATTCCTCTGTTTAGAAATGTCATTACATTAAGCTACACTGTTAGACATTGAAGAAACAATGATAATCCTTTGAGTTAAAATAATATTTTGTTATTTTTAAGGAGTGTCAAAATGTAGAACAATGCACACTGTTAGATATCAAAGAAGCAACCCATACAGCAGAGTATCGCAGGAACAGCTCATCAAAGATATCGTAATGTCTGTAAGATATCTGTATAATATATACGGGATATTTTTGCTGGATGGAAATAGTTATTCTTTGAGTTAAAATAATATTTTATTATATTCATATATGTTAAAATGTAAATCAGTCCATTTCTGGTGTTAGTTTCAAAAACAATGTTTATATTAACATATGCATTTAGTAAATAATAAACTAAATTTGAGTTGAATTTGATACATTTTCTTGAGTTAAATTATTTAACTTCATTTTTTAATTAAAAATATATTGAATAGGAACAAAATTGCGACCTACAGAAATGATTAAATATGAATTGGGTATAATTTGACATTATGAATTTAACAGTGCATTTGTGTGGTTAGTTTCAATGTAAGCAACGTTCACATTAATGTACGCACTTAATAAATAATAAACTAAATTTGAGTCAAATTTAATACATTTTCTGGAATTAAATTGTTTAATTCTATTGTTTTACTTAAATTAACGACATATTGAATATAGGAGCAATGGCGACCTATAGAAATGATTAAAAATAACTCAAATTGGGTACATTTTCATATAAATTTAATGTGTACGAATACAATGCAAATGAATAGGACAAAGTAATTTCAATTTTTTATTTTCTATATCGTTGCGGAACTTAAAAGATATACCATTTCGCAAACTTACGGTTTTCTCGTTGGCGGTTTTTTCATGTTTTGAGGGGGCGACGAGGATTGATGTCGATAGACTCTCTGGTCTGCGGGTTTCTCGTTTGTCGTATCATACTCGGACCTCTCTCTGCATTCGCATTCCGTGTGATTGTAGAACGATAGCTTCTCCACTACGCTGGCACCACCCACGCTTGTGGTCTGCAATAAAATCAGGAATAACATTGTGAGAACGTTAGCATCGCATGCGCGATACGTATAATTAATGTCGGTAAACGATATATTGTACGCGAGAGTCGAAAAGCACGTCCGAGAAACTCGCCGGTTGGTTCTCGTATACCGTCGTTTATTCGCTAAATATTTACTTACGCCGCAGTGCGGAAAATGGTTACACGGTGGTTTCGCAATATAGCCAGGAGTAAATATCGTCACGTTAAGCCTGTAGATGATACACGTAAGCAATTTCGTAAATAATATTACACGGTATACAGGAAACTAATCTAACTTCATCTTTTTGTTATAACTATATACGGTATCACGGAATATTGTTGGCCTTACTTTCGCATAAAGCTCTTTACAAGGGAATATCTTTTCTCTCTTGCTTTCAGTATTCTTTTTCAGGAGTTTAATATCTTTCCTCCTTTCAGTATCCTTTTTCAAGAATTTTTTTTGAAAAAAATATAAATTGGAAACTTCATACATTTTTATTCTTTGATATATAATTCTTTATAATTTTTTTTCAAACGTAAAAGATTTTGTGTTTCATCAATTATTTGTAAATCAATATGGGCAAGTTAAAAAAATATTGACTCATTGGTTGCACGATATCTCGCGCAGTTTTAATCTAACCGAAATAAGAATGAAAACTGAAAATGAGAATAAGCCTTAAAACGAGAATCATAGTTCCCTTAAGCCAATTTGGGGATTTTTCCTCGAATTTTTCTCTTAAAAAAAATGATGGTAATTTTCGAGACTTTATATCGCCCTTTTGCATTTTTACCGAAACCTATAACCGGATCGACATCGATTGTAAATGTGCAAGTGAATCTTTACTTTTGACATAACGGATGAGCATTCTCGTCACAGCGGCGACGTCGCGTCAGGCTGACGATAGCAACGAGACTATGAGGCTGCATAACATTATGCTTAAAAACTAGACTATCGGCTCGTACACGACCGACCCGGTTCTAATTGGGTTCAATTAACCCAGCTCGCTTTTGTGCTCTCTGCCGTACAACAAACTGGACATTTTACCGACTGACACGCTGCCGGCACAGAAGCTGTCCGTATCGTCGGGCCGCATTTAGCCTGCTTTTAATGGGTTCTAATTGCCCTGCATCACTGCTCGCACGTAGCGATTTCCGCTCATATTTGACGCGATCCGATCGGTCGTTGTCCCACAATTGACGTGGAATTGATGTTCGATATAAATAGGCGCGCAACCACTCGATATGACATCGAACACCCGGCAGCAGTTTCTATTTCGGAAAAAACAGTTTTGCTAAAGTATCTAAAAATCTAGTTAGATACAGATACAAAAATAATTTTATTGGACCATAAAAATAATTATGTAGAACACGAAGCGTTGATGACAATGCTGTATAAAAAGTTCTAACTAGTAACCAATTTGAGCGTCCTACATAATTATTTTAATGCTCAAAACAAGATTATTTTTAAATTTGTATCTAACTGAATTTTTAGATACTTGAACAAAACCGCAATTCTTTTAAGCAGGCATATGCAAGTTTTATACACAATAATTATAATTTTTTAATCTCATTTAAGAATTTCTTGCCTGTCGTAAAATATTATCCACGTTTCCTGGGAAACGTCTTATAAATATATATCAGTGAATTTAATTCTCTCGTGCTTCTAATAGACATCTATTATCGTCTTTTTTACTACTTCTTTCACAGACAGATAGACGAGGTTGGCAATCGATCTTCTTCCTTCTCGTTAAATTGTTAATTCGTTTAAGCTGAAGGAATAAGAATTCGATTGATGGAAAGCGGTTAATTGAAAGTTAGAAAATAGAAAATTGTATAAGAGAAATTTTCTGTGACACACGTCACATCGCAAGTAACACGTTGCGTAATTACACCATTTCCGCATTTCCGTTGGCAACGGGTTAATTGATGCACATTGTGAAAGTTTGGGATCCACTGTGTATTACATGAAAGAAAAATTGACCGTGTATAGTACTACGCGTTTTAAAATTAAAGCGTATTCTGCGACATGCTGCAGAATGGGTGCATTGAAAAGCTTCTTTATATTGTGAGTATAATAATAACAATAATAGTGATAATAGTAGCAATAATAATATTAATAATAATAATCTTTATTGCCGTGCAAGATATATAAATTCATAAATTTATAATTATGAAGACGGTATAAATTAAAGCACCCTAAAAGATAAGACATCAGCAATACTGCTATTCACGATTTTAGATCTTATTATAATTAGTTAGTACACGAAATAAAGTAGGTATACATTTGATCAAATTACAATTACGAAAAATGAAAAATGATATACATGGTAGTGAGTAGAGACTTTACATTTACTAATTAGAAAATGTGATGTTATGATGAATGGAAAATATATGATCACTTGAAAATGGTGACATGAACGTAATGTAGTTAGCTTAAGTGATGAAAAGAGAAGCAGCTCTTTTAAAGGTAAACTTACAATTAGTAAACGAACATCGAACGAACAGCGAATTGAATCAAATTCTTGCCATGTTCGAACATTCATGTTTATGTCTGTAAATCATTTGTTTTTTCTTGATTTCATCGAACAGTATTCGATCAGGATAGAAATCATTAACTTTTTCTCTAGGGCGGAAACGTGAAAAGTGAAAATTCTTTGTATGTATGTGTCTATATGTACGAACATACATACATAAAAATTTTCACTTTCCACGTTTCCGCTCTAGCGAAAAAGTTAATAATCGCTATCCAGATTTAGATTATTTTCGAATTTTTGTCTTGTAAAAATACCTTCTGGTGATCTTTATGAATTTCACATATGGGATTTAAAGATTAATGTCTGTTTCTACTGATATAACTTCAATTTTGGTTCAATTTAATCTTCATTTTTTTCTCATTCTTAATGTTAGAAATAGATGAAGAGTAAATTAAATTGAGATTGAAGTTAATCTATATTGGTAGAAACCGACATTAATCTTGTTGCGTTAGACGTCTCTATATCGGCTATGTATTAACGCGACAAAAATAAAATTCCTTTAAATAGGTCGTAGTACTTAATGATACTCAATCACCGAGATCGATGACAATGAGCGAGCGGAACGACACATTACGATTGTGTGCCTGATTAACGGTGTTGGACAATCAATCACAGTTAAGATTTTATTTATTTGATTCCATAGTTGCGCGTAATCACGACATTACGAGCCGCTCAATTAATGCCCTTTCGCTATGTAGGGTAGTACAAGGGCATAATAATTACGACAATCGTTTCTCGCGATGTCATTAAGAAGGTAGGATTACGACAGTCGTTTCTCGCGGTGTCTTTCAAAGTAGCGGAAAAGGCCGGAGGCGATATATTTCTGACAAATGATTATGTCAGCCGTCGATCAATTGTTACTTTTGTGTTCATCATATCTTGAAAGTTCCGTAGAAAAATTCCAACACAAATGAAAATTGAATTAGTTTGATTGGAAATATTGAATTAGCTTAATTGAAAAGATTCAATTTGTTTGATTGAAAAGATTGAATTTGTTTGATTGAAGATATCGATGTTCCTATTGAGACCATTCTAAATGCTTCATTAAAGCTCTGTGAAACGGGATACGAATCCGTATACGACAAATTGCGCCCAAGTATTGTGTGAGATTTTTTTCTGTCTTGATAAAGTGCGCGGATCTCTTTGACCCTATGTAATACGAGCTGCATCCACAGGACGTTCTCCGTCTTTCTCCGAGACGAGGTCCGTCAAGTACATGAGGATTGAGATTCGCGATCGTCTCTGACGGATGGCCTGGTCGAGGGATCGTGGTCATAAATTTCATGTCTTAGTGCCGTACGTAGAATGTTCTGCGAGAAACGCACTCTTGCGGAATTGCTTGATATTCTGTACTATTTACTGCTTTCATTGCACGGAAAATATTCGATATTGCCTGCGTTCAGCAGAGAAAGCAGCTTTGCAACTATTGTAAAATTGTTCAATTCAATTGGTTCTTACTTTTGATTCCTTACGGATCTAAATGTACAAATCAATCATATATTGAAGAATTTTATAACAGTTGCAAAGCTGCTTTCTCTGCTGAACGCAGCCAATCTCGAATATTTTCCGTGTAATGAAAGCAGTAAACAGAATATCAAGCAATTTATCAGTAGTTATATCTCTCAATCGCATCATAATTACATAAATTTTTAATTTGCTTCTGCCTCACTACTGTGAATGTCTTTAAAATTTTTTTAAATAATTTTTAATCCAAATATCGTATTTTCAGAAATAATCAGAAAGTTATTAACATTTGCACTGTTTGTTTCTTAATCGAATTGAACGTTTTATTGCCAGTTTCATGTTTCTTCTTGCGTGCACTCAACATCAATAATCGGATGAGAATGCGTTTCCTAAGGGATGCACCTAGTCAGTAGAAAGGTAGTAGCATGGTAGAGGTTCCGTCGGTCTCGTGTTTCAGAATTTTTGTCTGGAAGCGACGGCGTGGAATAACGTCGGTATGTTTATGGGGTGCAGCTAGTGCGCTCATACTCATGACTCCACGCCCATAGTATAAAGTCAGCTTAAGGACTTGTCGCTTATGGCGATTGTGCGGGTTTCGCAGCGTGAATAGTATTCGATCATTCCTCACTTATGTTCGTTAAGCTCTAGAAATGACACGGAGTAATTTATAGCAAGGAATCGCGACAAGATCGATGAAAATTACACGATATACTGACAACATGATATTTATTATTTAATGTAGAAACAAGACAACTCGGAGGAGATTGCTGCGAAACATATTTTCCTTTACGTTTTCTAATACCATGGTATTTCGCACATAGTTATGACGATCACGTCGTATAATTGTAATATTGAGCGTAGGAAGCGGAACGTTTCAAGGGACGGACGATTTCCATAATGCTATAGAGATGAGCGATTTGCAAGAGGGCTTCTTCGAAGGATCACTGTGAGTCTCTCTTCCGTGAATCACGGGAATTCCGGAATTTAATTTCCACGGGGATTATCCCTCTCGCGGGATCGGAGCAGCTGACCGGTCGCCTCATTAACATTCGCCGTATCTCGCTCCGGGCGTTTGTTCGTGAATGAAACACAGGAACTTGGCACGAAATCACGTGCACGCCGATCTCAGAAGATCGGTGAACCATGTCGAAGGAACGTCTCAGACGAATATTTCGTGTTCCATGATCCGTTTTTTTTTTTTTACGTTTATCAAATTAGTGTTGCATTGAACTTGCGTCGCAATTTTACATCGAATTCTTTGTCGACTTATTTTGCTATATATTCTGGTTGTTTCCGTAGTTTATTATCTGTTCTTTATTGATGAGCTCTCTGAAATAAGACAATAAGTTGAAGTGAAACAAATATACACATGAATGAAAAACGCCATATTCGGTAAAGATAATTCTTGGTGTCTAATAATATTTGTGAATTGTATTCTTGTTAATTTCTAGTATAAGTTAATTGTGCATCGATTATTTGTCGGTCTTGAAACACAATCTTAAACTGAAGCTGCAGTAGTAATATCACAATTTAAATTGATAAGCAATTTAATATTATTGTGCTGCAAATAAACATCTTAGAAGCTATTAATGATTTGATGCTATATGCAGAGTTGCTACAAAAAATGAATTTTAAAATTCCTTGATTTTTCCAGGTTTTTCAGATAAAAATGGAAAATTTTCCATGACCAATATAAAATATGTAAATTTTAACATTTAGAAGTAAGAACTGTAGGGAAAGCTAGCTTATATTATTAAAAGCAACGCAAAAAGAGCTTAGCTGCATAATAAAATTTTAAATGCAAATTGAAACTAACTAAAAATAAATTAATATTGGAAAAAGGAATTCAGTTATGACGAAAAAAGGTAATCAAATACAAATATCGAATCAAATCTAAATTTTAATTATTTTATTAAAAATCGTTTAATGTGCACGAGTTTTCAACGTATTTGACTATAAAAACGTCGGATATAACATTTAAAAAATTATAACAATTATTTAGAATAGAAACAGTTTAAGGGAATATTGTGAGCAAAGTTAAAAAAATTCTAGATTCTTTTATACTTTTTCCTGACTTTTTCCTGTTTTCCCCATGGCCAATTTTAATTTTCCTGATTTTTCTGGTTTTTCAGGTCTGTGGCAACCCTATATAGGAAAACTATTCTCTATGCAAAACTATTCTTTGTTGTTCGAAGAGTAGGATTTTGAAGCGTTGTAACAAAATTCAAAAAAATAAAAATTTTTACTGTTTAAAATTCACATCGACATTCGCATTGACAAAAGGGTTAACAAACGTATTAAATTCTACCGAAATGAATGTTTCATATGATTTATCCAAAGTACTAAAGAGTGACAGACATTTGGGGATCATGAGTTCAGTTACCTGCACGTACTGGCGACGGTTATATTTTTAATGATTTGATTTTAATACTCGCATCACGTATCGGAATCTTCACTGGTTCTAATGGAGCTCTCAAATCGAGGACACGCGGTAAAATATGCGAATCCATAAGCTCGAATGATTTAAGTAACGACCGGGAGTCTGTGATATATCGAGCATTTATACGTGTATATTTCCAGATTCATTCGAAATATGTTACGGTTGTAGTGAATTTAGATTGCGTACTTCCGGGTAATCGATCGTGCGATCTATTCAACTTGCATCACACAATATCAAGACAAACTTCAGCAATTACATATCAATGTATTTTGCTCGTCATTTTCACTAATTTGCAATTAAATATCTCGGATATCGTGTAACTCGTTATGTATTTTTTTTTACTATCGCTCGCTTTGTTTAATTTTTTTTTTTTCGCGTCGTGTACTTGTTCTTATTATCACGATACAATAAAATGTATACGACGTGCAGTTAACGTCGGAAATGCAAAATATAACCGTGCCGTCGTGTTTTCGCGAGTGTTGAATATGTGCATAGAAACGAGATGGAGGCTGAGAGGAGGAGGCCTCGGAGGCATCGAGCAACGACGGAGCAACCATGGGGTAAATAATTGTTTTTATTATTCTATTTATTATTTGCAGAATTAATTTTTATAATTATTTTACGCGCTACAATTATTTGTTGAAGCATTTGTTTGAAATATTATTATAATTTTGATATATTTGTGTTTTACAGTTCAACGTACAGTTCACGTAGTTCATATTCACCGCTGCGTTTTGGTGAGTGATAAATTACATATTTAATTGAAGGTAATGGATCTGTGAAAACTATATTATACATATACATATAAAAAGTACGCAAATATATTTATGTCTCAAGTTAATATCATAAAATACAGGGTAGAGTGTAATATTTCATAAATCCATTAAAATAATAATAATAATGGCTATGAAATATTAAAATAATATTTTTAGCTCTGAATAATATAATTGCTAATTTTTTATTAATATTTTATAGCTTATTGATCCATATTTATTCATAGAATTATATTATTGATATATTATTAATGAAAGACATAATGACGTGAAATTTAATAAATATTTATTATTATTAGTCAATTTGTAAATTCTGCGTGATTCGAATCGCTAACTTCGATTGATTTGAGAATCATCGAAATTTTGATCTTTTTTTATTAAAATTCTCTATATTAATTAATGTTGAACATATAAATAATTAAAATATAGGTAGAATACTGTCTAAAATACAAGATACATTTCAAATAATACGAAAATATAAAGCCGAGACAAGCCAACACTTCTTTTTTTTTTTTAAACATACAATAAATTATTTTATAACGATTGTAGAAGGTATTTATCTCTTCTCTGTTTCATCGATTAAAATATTGCTGACACGCATAGGCACGCGTGCTAGGATACGGGAAGACGCATTCACAGGTGTAATCTTCCGAGACCTTTCTAGACCTCGCTTTACTCGAGAGCGACCTTTTCGCGAATCGACGGTTTCATCAAATGTTAGGAAAACCTGGTGTGCAAAATTAGCTGGATACTCGCATCACGAGAGCAAAATAAACCGTGAACGTTATGCTTATGCTACTTATGCCACTTTCCATAATATTGCGCAACAGATAATGTTTTTCACTACTGCCTACAAAGATATTATTGCTTCATGCGCTGTAAATCTTGTCGGAGAGAACGTTGACTCGAATCCCGTTAAGTATAATTTACTTTTGTTAGTCGAAGAGACTTGTCATTATAATAAAAGTGTCTATCGAGCAGACGACAGCAACAGACGTCTCATATCATATGACTGTCCCATACACAAAGTTATCAGATGTCTCAAATATCGCAAAGGATTGTTACATTTTAAAAAGTGCAGACTAAACAATCGTCGACACACTTCTTGCTTTAGTACTTTGATATACTATATTAGAAATAATATCCGGATATTAATATGCATATGAAAGTTGGTATGAGAAATGTAAATTTAATATAATTTATTAGTAAAAAATATTACTATAGAACTATAAAATAACTAATAACTGTAACAACTATATAATTATAATTTAACTATAATAATAATAACTATAACAATTATAAAATTATAATTTAATTATAATAATATCATAACTATAAAATCCAAATTTTTTTATTGGACTATTATGTTAAATTTACATTAGTAATTATGTCCTTATATGATAAAGGAACGTGAAAATCACGGACTTTAAAACTTGGGTAGCTGGGCATTACTTTTTATTTCCCTTTTAACAAGGAATAAAGTTTTAAAGAAATCTATACTTTAGGTGCCATAGTTACCCTACCTACTACTTACTTTAAGGTTCACGATATTGATGTGATTAATACATCGGTAGATCGTGCAACGATTTCGTATAAAACACACACACGTCTGACAGTTAAAATAATATCCCTTTCCGAAAAACCTAACGAATCCTCAATCAATCGACTCATTCGGGTAGGTAGAGAGACACGGTGGCCTCTCGGCAACAATAATTAATTCTCGGCGTCTGACGGTAATTAAAAGACGAGTCGCTTCGTCATCGCACCCACACGTTCGGTGTTGGAAAAAAGACATGCGTGAGTATGCGGGATTACAATGTGGCTTTGTGCTGCTCACGCTTGTTCGTAATTAACATACAATATTCTTAGAGCAAAAAGGTCCGTTTCTCATAGAAAAGATCAGTTTTTAAAGATAGCTTGTGTACGTATCAATCCGTTAAGTACTATTCTCGTATATAGGTTTATCCTAGAAAATACGAGCTGTTAAGAGAACGATTGCATAAATTATATTATCCTCGTTAGTTGATAAATATAGATATCTGAAAGACACTTGTATCTGTTTTTCGAAAATATAAAAAAATCAAGCTAAACTTGTTAGTTAATTTCCGTTGTGCATTTGTCCGCAGATGTGCTTCGTTAGCATAATTTTTGTTAACATAGTCAAACATAGATGAATTCAGAATGCAAATCAGCTTTCGCTCGCTAGTAGGATTGCTGTTTCATGGGCAGATGGGAGACGGAAGATACGGTGTATCCAATGTCCGTCAACCACTCAATCTTTGATACACGGTGTCTTTGAGCGATATCATCTTACGCTGAAGCTCGTTCGTATTTATCAGCACTTTCTTCATCTCTGCCTTCCCTTTCGGAGTCCAAAGCTATAGAAACTCCCTGCAGATTTATATCTCTCGATCTCGCATCGTTGTTTTATTAAAAAACTTTTACGGCGATGCCTCCAACGCTTCGGTGATAAAACAGAGATTATATTGTTTTTAATGAACGAATTAAGATAAGAACAGTATATATATATATATATATAATCTTTTCATATTAATTTTTATTTTCGTTCTCTTTCGTAGTAAATTTAGGGTTGGCAGAATTCTATATTTTTTTGATAAATTAAGTTTATACCAGTAGTAAAAAAACGATATTTTTGGAGAAAATAGCAAAGATCTTTTCTATTAAAAGCAATAAAATAAATAGGAAATTTTGTTATCGACATTCTAATTTAGTATTCTAATTCTAATATCACTGAGTAGTTTAGTTCAGCGTTGATTGAGAGCGCGCGTTCGCATGTTCCAATTTAAGTTTTATCTAAAATAAAATCCGTAAAATTAGGACTCGAGTGTAATGAGCAATTTAGTTTTTTGTTACAAGACTGGTAAACCGGATGGTAGATCTATGTTGATAAAAATTTTAATTTTGTGTTGCTGTTATGTTTTCCTCTCGTGAAACTAAAAATATAGAATTTAATATTTATATTATTTTCAAAGTTTTTGCTTTAAAAATATATTTCACATATTAATGTGAATAAAGAAAACTATTATTTAAGATATTTTATTATTATATATCGATTCGTTTTGTTTTTCTTGAAATTATCGGTTAGTACCTATATGATTTACTATAATTAATCAAGAACAAAAATACGTTTTTGCATAAAATGTATAAATATATTTTAGTATTTTTATAGTTTTTGCCACTTTATTCCTTGGATAAAATCCGGAATTTATTATTTTCTCTATCCACTGGATTTTTCCGGCCACCTGAGACAAATACAATACATGTTTTGAATGCACATTCGATTCGCTTGTGTCGGATTTTCACGGGCACGCGCTCCGTAAATGCTAAGACCGATTTGCATGTGATTATTGCTGGGCGTTTCTACATCGACGATCGAGATCTTTATCACATTACTGTAACTGTGAGATTCCCTTCTGCAAAGAGATTACATGGGAATTAGTTATGGCAGCTATCGGAATCAGACCGCGCGTCGATTTTTAATTGCCACACGGATGGAAAATTGAGTTTATACGTGATCAAGCATTGGGATAAGCCTCAACATCCGTCTTCGATACTCGTGCTATCGATATAGATCGATATCTTACCAATTACTTAAGTGACTCTTGCTCTGTAAATACGCATCGTAAATTCGTTTGAGAGACAGCGAGAAAGTTTTAACACGGCCGTAATTAATTGCAATTGTGCTTCGCGAAGAGCAGGGTGTATTTTTACAGAAATTTATCACATCTCTGAACGTCTTCATTGACTTAAGCCGCGCAGCGACGTGGGTCGTACGTAACTCTGGTAATTTCGGTGCTTTCGCGATAAAACCGTCGTAAATCAACGGTGTGTCTGGGTCAGCACAGCTCGCGTTCAACCTGCTTCCCGAACCAGATTCGCAGTCGCCGTTGGCAAAACAGCGGCGATGCGGTGGCAGCTAAATAGCTCTGTCATTGAGAGCGGGTTGTCCCCCCGCACCGTTAAGTATAGGTTTCTATCAAGTTCCGCAATTCCTATTCATTTGATAAACGTCCTACTGCGTTATCAGGGTATCGGTAAATGTTAATGACCTTGCCGATCTTGTATTCTACGCTTTGCGGTTACATTGCAGGATTAAATGCAATTTTCCTCTCATAAGTATTATCCTATCGTTAAAATAATCTGCTTTATTTAAATGTAATTATTAGTAATGCACGGGAAACATTATTATGCTTGCAGTTATTCGAAGGATCGATTAACGTACTAATGACAGCGCTTGTCCCAATATGAATATTTTAAACAATTAGCATTTTTCCGTACATGGAAATGACAGTTTTGCTAAAGTATCTGAAAATTTAGTTAGATATCAGATCTGAAAATAATTTTGCTGGACCATCAAAATAATTATGTAGAACACTTAAGCGTTGATGACAATGCTGCAAAAGTTTAACATTCTAGCAACCAGTTTGAGGATCCTATCATTATTTTGATAATCTAAAATTATTACCAAATTATTTTTATATCTGAATTTATACTGAAAAAGGTTTACTAAATTTTTTCATATTGGCTAAATTTTTCAGATACTTCAACAAAACCGTTCTTTCTCTGTAAATAGTTATCGCGTAAAGTTTATATTAAACGCTAACGCTGCCGGTTTAGGTAACTTTTTCCAATAATACGTTTGTATATGTACGAAACAGAGGTTCAATTCCAACGAAAGTTCTTGGAATATTGATTAACGATGCCTACTTCCCGCGTCTCGCACTGGATAACGATCGGTCCGAGTCATGCCGGTTCTGTAGTTCTGCGGCGCGTATTAATTAACGTTATAAGGCCGACCGGTTTGTTCCTCTGTTGCCGGTGGCATATACGTGCTGTCGACACGTTAAGCAGGCGTACGTGCCTTAGCAGCCTTTGAACAAATTTTTAATTTGATTTGGAAGAAAAAATAAAACAAAAATGTGTAAGAATCTATTAAGCTCCATTAAATGTAATTTGAAGTATCCCATAAATGAGCAAGCGAGATGAATACTTGGGTAGCAATAAAATGACAAGAAATTCAGACAAAATAATTTTAATAATTCTCTAATTTTTCGTTTTTCGCTTTTCTTTTGAATGATTACATAGCAAATCTGACAATCTGATGAGCGATGTGATTCTACTTATTGACGCAATGTATATGACTTCGATTTTACTTTATGCAAGTTTTTATATTATTATTGTATAAGTTAATATTTTTGATAAATTTGGCTATTCATTACATAGCTAATTTGGCATTTGGATAAAGAAGAAGCTAAATTGTCGGGAATCATCATCTTGGAATTTGCATTACTTATGTAATTTCGATTTATATTTTATATTGATATAAGGAATTGAAGGGTTGAAACGTTTATTTTATTCGTTTTGTTACATTCACACGAAAATATAAAGTTTTCTGTGCATCCGAACAGCCGATGTAGGCTCTGATGGGTGATGGGCTTTTTTATATTTTTCACTGATAGACAAGAAATTGCTTTTGACACCCTATTATTTATCTATTATAAAATCCATGAGACAGTCCAGATTTATCTTCGAGAAGAGTCAGTCGTGCATTTTCGAAAAGACTTATCTTACTGTCACTATACATATCTGAAGCCATAACGTTAAATGAATTCTTACGTTCGCATACGAAATTAGGCGCGAGCAATAATATGAAATCAGGTTGACCGTGTGCTTGATTAGCATAACGCGTTATAATGCAGTCGGTTAATTCATCTCTGCGGCACGAGCGGCCGCGGAATGTCGTAAAGTTTCTCCGCCGTTGATCAGGATGCGCGTAACGTGCGACGGGAGGAAGCTAAGTGCGGGAGCATTTCACCCTTTTTGCTCTCGTGTTCCGTGCGGAATGTGCGACCAGACGCGCATGATGCAGCGACGATGCGATGCGATGCGATGCGATGCGATGCGATGCGATACACAACCGCGCACGTGTAACGCCAGCCGCCCGGTCCAGTAAAAAGCGTGGAAATTAACGACGACCAGCGTGTTCGCGTTTTATTCGCAAGAGAGGTCGAGAGATTCTGAAGACGAGTCACTCGATCTCTCGACCTCGATCGTTTACCGAAGCTTCGCAGATACAAAGTCGGTGCCTGCCGGGTGGAGAGCCGGTTGAAGAATCGTGGAATCGCGAGAGGAAATGAAAGAAATGAATTACCGCCGACATCCGCTGACTGCTGATGCGAATATTCAATATAAATCCGGCACGTATAATGTAGCATCCATTTCTTGTATCTCGTAGATCGTACGCGAAAAGAATGATTTTGCTGAAATATCTAAAAATGTAACTGGATACAGATCTGAAAATAAATTTTGTTGGATCTCTCATTGAAATAATTATGTAGAACACTTAAATTGTTAGAATGTTAACATTTTGACAGCATTAATTGCTTATCAGGAGTTTCCTACACAAATATTTTAATGGCTCAATAAAATTATTTTCAGAACTATATTTAGCTAAATTTTTTAATATTTCAGCAAAATCGTTCTTTCCGTATATTGTATTGCGGTTACTGGATTTTGAGTGAAATGATATTTGGCCTGCAAAGCATATTTCGTAGATTTAACCTTTGGTCTGCCATCATATTTTTACTCCGTCTATTTACAATTTAGTTCTTTTTGATCCTGCCTAGATTTTTTTAGTGTTCTATAGGTTTTCAAAAAATGTGAAAAAATTCAGGATTATTATTTTCAACATATCTATTATATTACCAAATATTCTCTTGGTTATTTTAAGAGGGAGATCTGGACCTTCTCTTTATTTCGAAGAAATTTGAGAGTGAAATTTTGCTTATGCCAGAAAAGCCCAGATTTGCAAACGAAGGATTAAATACACACCACCGCACAGCACTTCGGACGAAAGGAACGCGAACGAGAAGATGGAGAGAAACGAAAGCTTGTAACAGATAGAGGAATTACTAAAGTGTCGCGATTATGTTTCGTAATTCCATTCGATCGGCCAACTTGTCTCCGAAATCGATAATGGCGACACGTGGAGTACAAATTTAAAAGTCAATCGACGTGTCGGCAGCGGAACCAGTTCTTGCATCGAGCACAGATAAGATTTACGAAGATTGAAGGTGGACAAACGAGGGAGGCGAAAGAGAGAACGGAACCGGCGAAGAAACAGCCTCCGATCGATGGTCCTCTTAGTGAATGGATCGGAATAAATCGGTGTTGCACGCGTAGTATAGTCGACGATCGTCCAGCCGAGGGTCAACAAGATGAAAGATTAAAATCCGAAGAAGGAAGTTGTTTAAGCGTCGTTTCCTAACAGAGTCGCATAACTTATCTATCGGTAGCTTCACCATGATTTATAGACGATTTAGTATGCTCGGTTAAAGGGTCCTATGATGTTTCGAATGTCATACAGATATCACGTGGAATTACTTTCAATGTCTAAAAGTGTCGGGAGATTTCTTCCGCGTGTCTCATCTGTGAGTCAAAGCGCCAGGAAAATTAAGTGCCGATGTAAATTTCGGTTGACGCTGAGTGCATTGCGTGAGTGTCGTTCGGCTTTACGCGTCAAAGCCTATGGTCTATGGCTACTTGACAGCTAACTAATCTTGGGTTAGATTTCCAATTTATGTTGCTACCACAAGGATTATTAACTTCCCCACTACACTCATTTGCCTCGATTCTGTTTTAGGATCTCTTTGGAAGCTAATCTTTGTCGTATTTAAATAATCGTATACATATGAAAGAAAAAGATTTATTAAAACGACTAAAAACTTCACTGATTTAGCAAATTTGCAGCCGTAATATACGGATAACCAAATTTCTATTTTAAATTAGCAAAATTGTACAGCTGAATAAAATGTGATTATAGATAATTATATTTGTAATAACATAGCAAATTTGTTAACAGAACAAAGATAACTTTCTACGAAAATCAATTCAATATATATATCAAAATTTTTAACAAAATGTTCTAGCTAAGATGGCGTATATTTTTGCTACTGTAATGAAGAAAACTTGTCGCGTTAGCAATTTTTGTTGTAGTAAAGAGTTAGTCGAATTAACATACTGATAATTTATACAGACATAATTTGTTGAATCGTTAAATCTTTTTAGTTACAGAAATTGAACTTGCACAGCAAGCTATAGCTTTGCTGAATCACCCAATCTATTTTTTTTTTCGTTTAATTTTTTATATCTCTATTTGCTAATGTTTAAAGCTCTTTTACTTTCTCATTCTCGACAAGATTTTCCTCAGTCGCTGATCCGATATTCCATCGATGTAATGCTCCATCGGTATCATCTTTCATGTATTATTGAAGTAGGCGTGCATACACGGAGGCTGCGCATTAACTTTCGGCGGATTAGTAGCTACGAGCGGATTTTAAAGTAGCCGAATCGGGTGCTGCCGCGTACCGTCGATAAATCTACTTTAATACCAACGGACGGCGGATAAAGTCAGCTTAATATCACGGATCCACCTCTGAGATTACGGTGAAAAGTTTATGAGCGCGCCTGGGGGTTACAGGTGCTGGTTTTCAGGTGAAACTCGACGAACCTGGGTCGATTTATATATATGAACGCCCACGATGGATTCCGGCTGTTACTTTCTCACGGGTGTTTCACGTTTTTACTTAACCGATAGCACGCCGTCGGCACCGGCACGTTTGCTCGGAAAACGGTTTCGAGCTCTATTATCCGCGCGGTCGGATTTTTGCGCTTATTTATGCGACTGGGAGGAACTATGCCTGGCAGGAACATGCATTCGCACGAACGCGAGATAATTGGATCTCCCCTTCTGATACGTTTCATTTGTATGCCTGTCTAATTGCAAATGGTTCTATTAAGCGTGAGCCATTATCTATGAAGCAATAGAAATGTCTACGCGTGGTGTAATCAATCTCAATTCCGAATTAATAATCGGTTATTAATCGCGCAATTTATTAATATTATCATCAATTCATATATTAAACGATCGAATAAGTCAAGATGCAAGCCGCGTATTGTAATTTAATAAATCAAGATGCAAGACTTAATGCAAGCCGCGTATTGTAATTTAATCCTCCGTCTGTAATCTGAGTTTTTTTTGGCACAAGCGAAGTTTCACGCTAAAATTTTTCTTCATTTTTCAATTTTTACTAAATAAAGATTTGAACATTTTACGTTAAAAACCTATTTGGTAATATAAAAGAGATGTTGGAAAATAATCTTGAATTTTTCCACATTTTTTGGAATCCTAGAATAGTAAAAAAACTTGAATTAGATAAAAGATCCAGATTGCAGACAGGATTTAAAAATATAATTGCAGACGAAAAATTAAATATATATTACAAAATTAGAGAAAATATGTATGATTTTAATAAGAAAATCATTGATATACGAGAATGATATTGTTACTGATTGTGACACAAAATAAAATTTAGTCATATTTTTTTAAACATTTTTTTATGCAAAATGTATACAATTTTTCAATTGTGAATTATTACGGATAATATTTTACAAATTTAAAGTAGAGCGAAATCAATAAGGCTTATGAATTTAATTTGAGTCATCGTTAAACTGTGTTTTCTCTCGTAATCGCATAATAACGTCGTAATTGGGGACTGAAAAGTTCAGAAAGAATCGGTTACGAGGTTGCATCGTGAAAGGTTCTTTCGGAAGTTTACGAAGCTGACCAGATTCGCATGTCCAGAAATTATCGCTGAGTAGCCGTCCCTAAGTATCGAAAATAATTGCCACAGGGAAGTAGAGGCTATCGTGGTCCATACGAAAGTAAAAAGATCGTGACGAGATGCACGAAGGCCGTAAATAAGAATTACGCGGATAAAAATGGAGCTGAAATACTCTTACAATTAGTGGATGGTAAAGCAACATTAATTGATTGGATATATGGCGACCGATAATCCGCTATAACGGAAACGACCTGATCGTATTTCGCTCGTAGGTTTTCTCTCGACGACGTGGCATCTTCTTCTTGGCGAAGATGAGCCAGGTCAAAGACTGTCCGTGCGAGATGGTCGTGTACCGTATCAAGGGAGATCTAATTACAGTGGACCCTGCTTCCTGCAGTAATTAATCGGTACGACCCGGAAGATTTATGTTGAACTGCAGCGCTCGCCTCCGCGTTCGCTCACCCGCTCGGCAAGAGTTCTGCTTGCTTTATATCTTGGTTATAGCATCTTCTACAAAACGTAGCCCTTCTTTCACATCGTTTCACCGTGAACTATTTATTAATATCACAATCTCATAAGCCCTTAAAGTTTTAATTTTCATCGTGAGAGAATGATGAATCTTTCGCGTTGATTCCCAAGAAGAACGGAGAAAAATTTCGAGAGGTTGGAAGAAAGGATTTCCAAAGAACCACTTGTAAATTCGGTTATAAATACCCTCTTCCATGGATCACTCTTGCGAACTTGAAAAAGACATGCATGCACCCTCAAGAGTATAGATTTACTTGGAAAGTGGCCGGCTTGATCTTCGGTCGGCTAGTAACATGGTGTTAATATTAGCGGCGTCGGAATCCTGCCAGGGCCGATCGTTTGAAATACGAGACGGGAACAATGAGTTTCCGGTCAACTCCGTTCCTTGGACGAGCGACAATGGCCTCATTGTCTTGTACGGGCTGTATAAAGAGATGTGCTCCTGCGTCGGACTTGGGAGTCAAGCAACCCTTTCGCAGAATCTTGTATGGTTGGTGTCCGCGACAGGAATACTATATGATTTACTTTATGGCTATACCTAATTATTCCGTTCTATAAAAGGAAGTTTACGATAAATTTATTTCTGCTGAATTAGTTAATTTACTAAGAAGTTAATAACCTTCTTTAAAAGATAATATATATTTATAAATGTAATTTTTTGTCGGAACCGTAATTTTTAAAAGAATCCTTAATAATTCAATAGAAATATAGATTTAATAAACAAAAAGGACTAATAATATTTAAGGATGTATTACGTGTATTTTTCAACAAAATAAAAAATTTCAAAATTATAGATATTTTTAAATATTATATTTAAAAATAATAAAAAATAATAGTTTGGCGGTAATTTAAAAGTTTTTAGAACTTGGAAAATTATTTCAAAAAGTAGACGTGTTTTTCTAAAAAATAATTAAAATAAAATAAGAAAACTTAAATTTAAACTTTAAAATTGTATTGTTAAATATAAATATTGACCTTATTGAACTGTTTCATATGAATATAATATTCATTTTTATATATACGGAAAATATAAATTTCCAATTCTAGTCATTTTTTTTTACAAATACTATCCACCTGATACATACTTAATTGATACATTTAAATAAAAAAGAATTTATTTCTCTAATTCGATTCTCCAATATTGGTTTACAAATAATTCCAGTATAGGATTTCAATGATTGATTGCTTTTGATTATGCAATTGTAATGTAATGATATTGTAAATAACAGTATTAGGACTGTAATTGATGTTCTCACACGAGCGCATTGTTAACCGATCGTCGCGATCAGTTGAACAAAGCGCCGTTAACACACATACCCGTCACCTGCGAGTAAAAAGTGCCACGTCCGTTGGATGAACACGTCGTACTATCAGTTCGTGTCATCGATCATTACGTAACCGTCCGCGCGCATTACGATATTTATCCGCATTGTTAAACGTGATGATCTATCACGCGTGCATCGCCCAGTTGCTGTGACCGACCGGCCGGATCGGCGAGCGATCGCCTCTCTCGACGTCGTCGCGCTCGTTAATCTTCGCGATCCTGTCGCAAGGTGAGAAGTTGTACGGCCCCCTAGTAGAAAGAAAACAGAAAGATCACGATCGTGCAGTGCGTAAAACTGCGCCTGGACGATGAACGCATCGCGCGAATTTAACCGCGCATTCGTAACATCACGATGTGAACTACGATCGTCGTAAAATGTGCTCGTAATCCGATCTAGCGTCTTGATCTGAATGCTAACGATTTAATGTCCTTTGTGAACCTTTGAGCGGACGTAAAATATATCAGCGCGATGCTCAAGTGCGCGAAATTTCTCGAGCAAACGTCATTTCTAGCCTACTGTCGTTTCTAGATTACCCGACATAAACTACCAAATTTCCAAGTAATCTCGTAAACGCGCAATTGGATGGACTATTTTAACGTTATAGCAGTGCTGTCAGGATGAAAAAAAAAGGGTAGACGTAAATGAATCGTTTGCTTTACTTCGTCTCTTTCGCCTCTGGAACATGCGAATAAAACCAAAAGAGGAACCTCATTTGCGTACGGACGCGGTGGGAGTTTAACCAACGTCTTGCGCCGTTACTTCGCGCCTGCATTTACGACGATGACACTCTCGTTAACCCTTCTCATGTTAGACACAAAGAGAATGAAGCGCACTGCAGCAGCATGTAGCAGCATGCCTCGTCCGCGATAATCAAAACATCCCGTAATAAACCGCGATAACGATCGGATATCCTAGAGATCCTCGGTTAACTGCATTTCAAGCGCGCGTGCTGCATACTGCTCCATTCTTCAGTCGTCACTTTGTGGTTTTCTCGGCCGCGGCGTCTTCGTCTGCCTCCAATTTCCGCGGCCGCGTGTTCCGCGAACGGCGCAAAAAGATGCAGCCGCACGAGAGCGGAGATTAAACGTCCGATAACGTCGAGTTGTTTCATGCTTAAGCCAATCCTCAGGTACCGTTCACATGGAGCTTCAATGCTCCTCACAGACCTTTACCTCTTACGAACGTTAATTAACATTTACTATAATCGAGGAGTCATGCACTCGCCCTTTTCTCTATCTTATTTTAATTCTAAAAATTAACAAAGCGTCGGCATTAAAAAGATTTAAACTATGATTAAAGTTAATGAAACCTTCATGATGTGGATGATACTTCAGGACGAACTCTTACGCGTAACCGATAACCACCTTTAGGCTTCTTCAGGGCTGGAAGACAGAAGGTTACGTATAGAAACTGGCACGGTTGCGAAATAGTTACCGTGCCCGTTGCTGTATTTTTCGTTGGTGGATCCTCGTGCTCTTGACATCCCGCGGCGCGAAGATCTTTAACGTCGACCTCGGGGCACGTCGGCTTTCAAGACTACGGCTGGGTCGACTGGGTTGTTTAGGTCTCGAAGATGAGCAGGCGAAGCTTGGAATGCCCGACGTGACATTAGGCCGGACTTCGCTTCCGATTTCAACATTCATATTGAGCCGGTACGATTTTCTGTTTCTTGTATCGTTTTACTCAAATTGGTTTGAATGTATATAGCAGAGATTTTCTTTATTCCATTTTTACAAGGTATGAGGATTTGCTACTTTAGTATTTTTTATTTTAAAATGGTTTATGTTTTAGTATCTGTTTTAAAGAATATTTTACTATAAATGTATGTCAAGAAATACATTCTTAAATTTATGATATTAAATTATATGTCCAATTTGAGTTATTTTTAATCATTTCTATAGGTCGTTTATGCTACTCCTATTCGATATGTCGTTTGACTAAAATAATGAGATCAAACAATTTAACTTAAGAAGATCAATTTAACTCAAATTTAGCCTGTTATTTGCTAAGTGCATATATGTTAATATGAACGATGTTTGCTTTGAAACTAATCATAGAAATGGATTTACATCTTGACATAGATAGAAGTTAAAAATAACAAAATATCATTTATAAAATATAATAATTGAGTCGATAAAAGTTGACACAGAATGTACGTATGTACAATTATTTATTTAAAAAGCAGTAAAAATGTCATTTAACTTAATGGAATGAGTTACTATTGCTCCTTTGTTATCTAACTTTGTCATCTAAGTATTACACGGCAAGAATAAATTTGCTAAAGTATCTAAAAAATTTAGGTAGATGCAGATCTGAAAATAATTTTATCTCTAAATCTGAATTAGTGGATAATCACTGATATCAGTGCCAAATATGCCACTATTCACTAATCACCCAGTGACGTATTTGGCATTTGATAATCAGTGAGGTTCAATTAAAAAAGTAAGAAGGTTTGAGCATTATATATCCTAAAATATTGATATTTATATGTTAATTTCAATATTCTAATACTATATTCATTGAATTTATGCACTAAAATAAGATTAATTAGATCACATAATAAAGGTTAGTTAGGTTAGGAATTTCACATTTCACTCACTAATTACCAGTGGCATACTTGGCACTGATATCAGTGATTATCCACTGGTTCAGATTTAGAGAGTACATAAAATTTAACATTATAATAATCAGTTTGAGCATCATACATAATTATTTTGACATTTTAACAAAAATTTTTTTTTTAATTTATATTTCGTTAAATTTTTAGATACTTCAGCAAGACCGTTCTTTCCTTGCAGAGATGGCGAAATTGTTTTCGTCGTTGCGCTTATAGTATTCTATTCAGATAATAAACGAATCTAGAAACGCATAGAACATGAAACGGACCGCTCGCTAATTACTCGATAACGAATCCAATTAATTCACTTCGGGATTCTATTCACGGTGCTGGATGGATCGTTCCGCAAATTCCAGTGATATCAGGCTTTTGCTCGAATTACTCTTAACGGTCCAGAGTTTCCCTTGCGCTTAGAAAGTAGAGCTAATTAATTTCGCGTTACTGGCACTTAGTGGTTCTCTTTCTGCTTCATTGAATCGAAGAATTCCCGATTTAATAATATCGCTAATCTCGAGATATATCGATGTGTTCGAATCTCCCGTTGTGCTTACTCCGTGGAATTATTGAATCTGTAGGCGAGAACGGGACAAAATGTAAAGGTGTAAAAATATAAAATAGCGACAAAGGAATACAATACGGATGATAAATTACATGCGATCGTGCGCGCACGCGAATCCAAGTGGCTTAATAAACGAGACAGGTGAGTGTGATGACGTGCAAGTTAAGTGGCATAAGTGAAATTGCATGAATGGACGTGAGAGGCGAAGAAAAGACGGTTCAAGAAACCGAGGAGGTGTAATAATGACTAGCGATCAATCTGCATAATGAAAGTGACATTCACTATCCGAGGGAATCTTTTGATTCGGTTGCGGCAATCGCTCAGTTGCATCCTAATACTAATTTTGAGAATTAATGTAACGTTAACAGATAGAATAAATCTGCATTAACGAATAATTATGTATGCTATATAACGCGCTTGATGATTTTTGTATAGATCAGGAATAGGTAAAAAGGCGAATAGTTATATTAAAGGCATTATTTGTTTGTTGCTTAATTTATTTCAATGACAGCTAAGCTCGATACAATCGATTAAATGCGATGGATAATAAATCTCTACACGTTTGATTTTACTTTCTAATCATGATGTCGCCAAGTGTGCGCAGGAAAAGTCTCACGTCGTAATTTCTCACGTGCCCTCGCAAGACAAACGATCCTGATTATTATGAAATGCGCGACCGACGTTACCTATCGGCCAATCGTGTTCTTGGTCGCCAATATGCAAGCGGCTGACCTCATTTCAGGCTTCCATTTTTCTTTACGACAATGGCTCGTGCGGAAAAGTGCTGCCCTTCGTGGTTCGTAAGTGAGCGGCAAGGAGGAGACTCGGAGGTCGAATGGGCACGGCCCCATGCACGCGAAGGGAAATTATGGCAAAAGGGACCTGAAGGGGCGTCGGCATTTCTTCGCGGCGTTATTATCGCCCACGTATACTAACTGTACGCGCAATTGAATCTCTCTTATGTCCTGGGTCCTGCTCGTTCGATGACGACAATGCTGAACTTCGCCCACAATCAGGATTGTCCTTTAACGTGGAACGATACATCAGACCTGTCCGTATTTGGCAGAAAAATTGAAAGCTGAGTTATTGATGTTCCAGCTAAAAGATAGTCCCCTTTTTTGAAAACTGAAGAAGTGTCTCTTAATTCATCTTGGAGCTAAGGCAGATCGTAAAACATTAATTGTTTTAAATCTTTCATTTATTTTTTCATGTGTTGTTTAAAACATTAGGCTAGAATCCTAAAACCCTAGAGATTCGTCATAGAAGGATATTGTCTGATTGGTTGTCTAAAGAGCTTAAAGAGTATTATTACATGATCTGATTGGTTATCATTGTAAGGACAAAAATGGCATTGTGATTACATGATTGAGGCAGCTAATCAGCACATATTGGAAAAAAAAATAGCAAACTAATTTAATTAATTCAAATCTAGCTTTTCCGGTTAACTTGTGATTATACTTATGACAAGACTAATGTATTGTATTTTTCTAGCTGTGATTAATCATTAAACTGATGGTTTTGTAGTGAATAACTTTTAACTTTTACCATAAAATTATCAGTTTAATGATTAATTATACCTAGAAAAACACAATTTTTACGTTATTCTCAAGTTAAATAAGGTTAAGTCTAAATCACAAGTTGAACACTAAAGAATGAAAAATCGGATCTTAATATCGTATCTCTGGGTTTTCTAGGGCTCTAAGTTAGGTGAATTTATTATTGGATCATATTTTTTAATATCTTTATAGAAATTTTTTCACAAAGAATTTTTTATAACGTACATAAAGAAGAACGATGTCTTCTATGCTCTTTTGCGATGTTAACGTTTACGTTATCAAGTATCGGTCAATACAAAGCGTGAGTTAAACGTTGGTTTTCTATCTTATCAAGATAGAGATGAAGAACGTGAGCTATAATTTAAACTGGAATGTCCGGAAAGCGCAGCAGCCTCGCGATGATCGTGCTACCGATGATTCCGTAATTCCGTTATCCTCGAACTCTATTCGTGACTCGTCCTTTCCCAATGGCATAGTTAACCGTAGAACCTACAGGAAAAAATACAAATTCCGGGAAACCCGGATACGTGTCAGAGAGACACTTGCGTGCATCTCGTCTTGTCATACATACTTCAATCATGTCATACTTGTTTACTTAGAAATTATATACATCCTTGATGATAATCGATGCGACACTCATCATTAGCAGAAGTATGTACAGACGTATGTCAATCCAACTGTTTCATAAGATGATAAACTAAAAGTTTAGAATGAATCGCAAACTGATGATAATCTTTTTTTTCTCTTTGCGAAGTACACCGCTAGCGGTATGCATGATTATTCGTGACAGAAAGTTGCCGAAGTTAAACAAAACTATTCTTCTTTCCCAAGTCGCGTAGTTCAAGAACTAAGTTCACGCGCAGTAAAATGCAAAGTAGACCGCATATGTGCGTACGTGTCTTGAGAAGATACTGTAAGGCAAAAGGGTGGGCGTTTCTGCCATTATGTACCTGACACCACGACAAGCTCGCGCGAGTTCCGAGGAATCGGTAGTGGAAAAAGGAAGAAGAGTGCCGTTGGATAAAATCGGCGTGGGCGTTACCACGACCGGTCGACCAGATCGGAGGTCATTGATTGCAAAATTTTAGAACAATGTTATGTAGCCGTCGACAATCTCCCTTATCCCTTTGCTGTCCGACAGTCTTCGTTTTATGTCGTTTATTCCTCGCCGAGACGAGTAAGAATCTAACCGCCGTGACGTAACTGGAAAATGATGCCTTGTAATACGTTGCCACATCGATGTTCATATAAACACCGATATTTCTCCTGACCCATTAAATTACGAAATTCGGCTTTCATCCTCTTTCTATCGTCGTGTGTCATTTGCATAATGGCTGGATGCTATACACATACCGTTATGTTTACGTTGTTATTAACACTTGACTGCGTGGTTCACCTTTTGATTTACGCGCTACGTAACAATGGTAACTCCTAGCCAGGGTGATATAGTACTATTAATTGACTGTAACAAATCGTCACCGCTGTCTAGCAAGGTGTGAATCGCATTTTGCCTTCCTACGTGCCCATGTTAACGACCCTGAGGAAGATCTATCGAGGCGATCGGTTCCGATTGATGATTCCATTGAGTATCGTTTGATCAGAATAGTTCGAGGTTAATTGAACAAGCTTTTTAATGAGGTATGAGGACGATGATCCGGTGTAATGAACAACTATATTGTGTTTGCAAGTTAGATAACGTTGTGTTTGCGAGTTAGATAACGTTGGCAATGCTTTTGTAACTTAGATACGCATAGAAGTTTCAAACTCGGTGATAAGTGGCCTGTTATCAGTCGATAATACGCTAAAAACGCAAACAATCGTGGACAATCGAAATGGTTGAGCTCTGAATGATTCGTGACTCTCGTTTTGTATTCGATGTCCGACGTTCGTCGACACTTTATTCTTGATACTATTTTGTTTAGTGTCACGACGCAGACTATTGTCCTTATTCAGCAACGTCACTCTTTTAAATTGCTCCACGCAGCTGTTAAACTTTCACTGCTGATATTACTATTGTTCGACGTCAAGATAACATAACTCGAATCCCAGTTCTTCACTCATATCTTCGGGGTCAGTGTATGTTCCTCGAAAATTAATGATATTCTGTCGATGTCCGTCTTATATACGGCGATCTTAATTGCTATCAGACCTGATCAGACGTAATGTTTTTTTTAACAACGCTATTCCTAAACGTACTTTTATACTAGAAAGCATTATTTTTTATGGCAAGTATATAAAATTAAGTAACAATCAAACTAAATAAATTTAATTGGATTTAATTAAAAAAATTAATGTTATCAGTACTTTTTGATTTCTTCAAATGCAAATAATACGTTTTTCCATTTCCACAAATTACAAGGATGAAATAGCACAAGTATGCAAATATACTGGCGCCATGTTCCATTCGTGAAACATCTATCATTTCGAAGTGAACTACATTCTTCGCTCGTATCTGTGAACATTAACCTGTCAAGCTGAACATTACGAGAACGCGAGTACTCCTTGATCCACTTTCTGGGTGAAAAACATTATCGCAAGTGATACCTTTCTTGGCAAGAGTGATTAATAGTCCAAAGCCAATCTTTAGTAACTAAGTAAAGAGACAATATGCATGTAATTATTCTATGTTATCAGTATTATGACTATTATAACTTCTAATTAGTTAACGCATTAATGGGTAGAATAATCACGTTTATACGAATATACGTCATGGAAGATTTCTTTTTATTACTTTATTTTTTCAGAATAATGTTGATGCATAATTCAAAGTACAGATTCTCTCAAATATTTTTTAATCAGAGATTACTTGATATCGTTTTCAATTTATGGAAATTTTCGCGATTTAAATTATTCCAGCACGAATATTTTTTCAGCAACTCACGTAATCGATACGAGACGTCTCTCTCGTGTGTATACGTTCTTTTCGCATGTAATAGACACACGTAGAGGTTTAACGAAAAAACGTTCTCGAATTCACTTCTCAACTTGTCCGAGAAATTCACTATAGAAATAAACAAGAAAGAATCTGAAAACGGCGTGCATCGCAACATGACACGGATGCAGACATCATTATACGGCGACAAGTGAATAATTTTATGGTGAACGTCGCTATAAATTAGCCGGTTCTCCGCGCGTTGTCCTCGCTCATCTGCATAGTGTCATGTTTTGCGTCAGGTAAAAAAAATCGCAAACCACGCGCACAATAGGTCTGTCGGCGTTGCTTGGAATCTCTAAAAAATTTTGCACTTAATAAATATTATTACGTTGAAGAGAGAGAAAGCGAAGAGGCCAAGTGTAAAAAGTGCAAGCAACGCGAACAGACCTATTGGGATGGATTTGTGAAATTAGTACCCAATATACTTAATTTTGGTTTTTTAATTATACGCTGAAAAAAATTTCTAATTAAAAATGGATGAATCAGAATTTTCTGCTTAAATTTATTAGCATTCTAGTTGAGATAATTGGAATTCTGGTTGATATAATATTTCTGATAAAATCTACTAGAATTCTTATTTTTACCAGAATAATTATATATCAATCAGAATTCTAGTTATCTCAATTAGAATTCTAGTAGATTAAACCAGAAAATTCTGATTTGTCCATTTTCTACCAGAATTATTATTTAATCCAACCAGACTATTTTTCTCAATAAAAACTGCGAAACTTTTTTTATTTTTATAAGAAACTGTAGAATTGTGGGGGAGAGAAAGGGGAGAGGGAGGGAGGGGAGAGGGAGTTAGGGAGGGAGGGAGGGAGGAAGAGATGAAACTGTCTTCATTTTTTTATATTAATAAAATGCGCTAACTTCACAGATTCTATTGACGTTTTGTTTTTTCCCACAATTCTAATTAAAAAAAAATCTTAAAGAAAAAAACAAAAAATCTTAACAAAAATGAGAGGAATTATCTTAACAATGTTCTATCATTGAAACCGATCTAGATGTCTTGTTAACGCTTTCCGCTCGACGATGATTATATATTGCAATGTTACTGCAGATTTTTATCATCCCGATCAGTTGCGGCGACAGGTTCCTTTGAGACAAGCAATTTGTGGAAAAGGCCGGCTAATCGTAAAAGGGGCAATCATGCGTTCGCGTAAAATGACAGCTTAAGTAATGAACGGCGTTCCATCCTCAAAGCGAGCCCGACATTGAGGATAAACGAGAATGCGTAATATTTAAAGCGCAAGTATCATTATCACAATTGCTCTGCTGCGATGCGTCTTATCTTGAAGTCATTTTTCTAAAGAACTCCATGCAATCAATTTTCAATATTAGGTCTCGTGATGCCGTTAATCATTATTTGACCTATTAATTATTTTTTTTTCTGCGAAATTCATCATTATAATCCAAGACGATTAACGATAGAAAATCCTTAATGGTAGCACTAATGAATCTGTCAGACGGATCGACAGATTCGTTAACGGACTGGTCTCGTCGTGAAAAAAAATTAGGTCGAACAAAGGCGTACTAATGACGAACGGAAGAGTAACGGTGGTAACGATAGAAATTCATAAGGCGGACATCGAACAAAAGTGAAATTAATTTTTCGAGGGGATAAAAAGATAAATGAGATTTTTTAATTGTGCGGTGTTGAAAGGCTATAAGGGGAGGAAAGAAAACACGAGAGAAGGTGTGCGTTTTGAACGAACGCAAGAAAGGATCGCAAGCACGTGCACCAGTCGACCGGTCGGTTTCGCGTTAGTACGAGAGCAAAAGACCAATAAAGAAACGAGCAAGGCGGGCGGCCGTCCGAAACCGACTTCCGCGAGTCCATTAACATTCGGATCGTTCCTGATTAAGGATGCTGATCAGCAGCGGCAGCGGCTCTGAGGGGCCGGCAATTAGCTGGAAACGAGAGTCTAATTGAGGAGCCGATATAAACTGCTCTGCAACGATCTAATTAGCTCCAACGCGGTGGGTCAGTATCGCTCGATCGCACAGTCGAATTAGAGCTAATTCATTGGGGATTAGATTGAGCGGTTCCTGCCGTAAGCCGTTGGCGCTACTGGATAATTGCCGGGTCAGCGATTCAATCATCGCAATTTGATAGGTAGATTATATGCACGCGTTTGCTTCTCGTGTACGCGGTACGATAAATAGGCCTGTTCTTTTTAGCTGAACTTTTGCATCAGTTCATTTCTCTTCCTCTTTTTTTGTCCTGGAGAGAAAAGGAAGAAAAACGAACTGGTGCAAAAGTTTAGCTAAAAAGAGCAGGCCTAATAATACATCATTCCATTAGAAAAAATAGACAGCGATTATCAGAGTAGGACAACGATATAGACGTTAGTCGTTTCTAGGGCGTTCCGTTTCACGTATGATATGTATGATGTATCATTTATCCTTGTTATTCACCGAATATTAAACAAGGATAAATGATGCATCATGCGTGAAACGGAACGCAACCTATATGACGCAAGAAATACGGGAAATCCTGGTAAAAATTTCATACATTTTTTAATTTTAATTTAAATTAAGGTGAAGCGAATAATTTGGATAGGTTGGGTTCAGAAATTTTCAAATTGTATAAAACGTTGAGATCCTATAATGTATTTAATCAAACATACAAAACATATGATGGCGCACTAGTTTGATGTAATAGGTAGTGTATGTTTTGTTTAATCAAATGCACTATGCTACCTTAATCTTTTATTAATGTAATTTTTATTTTTGTGCTTACTTATTATTTATTCATTTATATTTATTTATTCAATGTTGATCTCTTGCAGCAATGCACGCATTGCATCTTATACAGACAGCTCGTGTACTGCAGTCAAATACTGATCTGGTAACGTAATGACTCGCTGATCTGGCACTTTTCTGTCTGGAAATCGACGCGCATACTCTTGCATTGTCTCTGAAGCATTATCACTAAAATTGTAACACAAAAACAATAGTATTCTGCTTGGAAAACAATAATATTCCGAAAATTACATTTTCTTTTTTTGCGATTTTCTCTAAAACAGAAAAAACGAGTATATACTGAGAAAATTTTCCAGATTTTATCCGTTCAAAATGTAACAAACGGATATTTCCGATAGATTTTGATCGTATTTATAGGACTATCCGATGAAATTTTAGGACTATCGGATAAAATTTTATCGGAATTTTAATATTTTATCGGATAGTCCTATAAATACGATCAAAATCTATCGGAAATATCCGTTTGTTATATTTTGAACGGATAAAGTCTGGAAATTTTTCTCAGTGTACAATTTGAAAATTTCAAATTGTTAATCTATCTAAATTACTTCGCTCTACTCTGCTGGACAGTCATATTAACTCTGTCTAGTAACTGAAAAGTAAAACTACTTAGGATTCCAGTCAAGATATAATGTTTTGCCTCATATTACTTGCATACGTAAAATCTGAACCCATTCATGCTGAACAAAAACAGGACAATAAACAGACTAAATTAAATTCTTTTTAAGTTTTTTTCTAACGTAATATTGTTACTGGTTATTACTGATAAGAATACTAGATCGTAACTGGATAGTTGTCTAAGAAAATGTAGTCCTACCAGAGAATTCTTGTCGACAAAAATATCGAGAGAGAGAGAGAGAAAGAGAAAAGAGATTTCTTTTTATGAAAAGGAGAGGGGAGAGAGAGAGAGGGGGGAGGGAGGGAGGGGGAGAGGGAGAG
>NW_017300074.1:485672-511340 GCF_001594075.2 Trachymyrmex cornetzi | reverse complement strand
AGAGAGAGAGAGAGAGAGAGAGAGAGAGAGAGAGAGAAGAGAGACCGTCAACGTACCGGAAGTTTCGGCAGTTTTTCCTTTTTTTAAGACGATAGTTGAAATGTATAAATATAGACGTGTAGTAATATGATAGATAAATATGCAGACGTCGAAGCGGAAGTATGCTTTTCAGTGAACACTGACAGGGTGTTTAGAATGCGAAAACTGCATCGACCGTCTTTGCGAAAGTTCACCAATGAAGAATGACGTAAGGTAAAGAACGTAAGGTATCGGTCTGGGTGACGTGGCGAAACGAAGCTACGACTTCCTCCTTCGAGCGTTTGGCATGTTTGTATGCACACGGTGGCACACCGATGCACTGGCGCAGAGCTTAAGATTGCAATGCACGCGACATTACGTGAGTTGTCGGCACGAAAGTTTTACCATTGCAATTTTCATCTGCGTCTGGTAAAACGACCTCTTACCGTCGAGCTTTCTCGTCGGATAAGCTTACGTATAATCCGCATTGTATTGCGAGACATATCTCTTAACTACTTTGTCATCCACGTAATGTTTTTATGCAAATGAGTGTTTCCATTTATGTGTTTTTTTTCTGAGAAAATGTCTTGTGACATTTAAAATAGTTTTACTATTTATAATTAAAAATGCAATTGCATAATTAATTCTCTGTCCAAATTGGACTTTGAAGGCACAGTTAGTTTTTTGATTGTGAATTCTGGTAGATATTAAATTTGTAAAACAAAAAAGTAAAATACAACCCAACTTATGTACATGACAGTAAAAGCACATTATTAAAACTTTTATAAGCATGCAAGAATTTTTTCAGATTTTTATACAGTTTAGAATTCAAAAATCTACATTGAAGCTTAAAGACCCAGGTAATTGCTGATGAAAGGTGCAAAATTTCATATAGTCGAGAGATTAAGATTTTCTAAATCATTAAAAAAATATGTTGTATTGCAAAATTTCTTCTACGAGTTACATTTTACGTTGTCAATTATATATTATTATCACCGTTATTATTTCATTATCACTTAACACACGCGTGTGTCGGACTGAACATTGTGTTGTCGATATGAAGGAAAGAGACGTAGAATCTCGGCTGTACACCGGCAGGCTTTAATGCAATCGCTCGAGTAGCAACTTAACTCGAGGAATAATCAAGTCTTAACGAACGTACGCGGTAAGTTTAACGTAAACTGAGGTTATCCGAGGTTAACTTTCCTTATTGGCCAGTAATTAGCTGCACGTTACGTGTAAACCTGATATATATACGAGCCCAGAGCTTAAGAGCCGTATCCTCGAGTGCTTTTGTTAGGAAACACCCGATATATATATTTCAACTAAACATATATCTCGTGTCCGCTTTATTGATTAGTCTTGACGCAATTCCCTTCACGTTTCTTCCCGTTTTTCTTTCGATATACCAAGACTAAGTTTAAACAACCAATCAAGAGATTTGTTCGATTGATGAATTAAATATAAGCTGACCTCGTATGTTTGCAATATAGATAGAAAAAGTTCATTTCGCTGAGCCAATTTAATCATATTAAGCCAAAGATAAACTTGTTGGTCTGCTCGGATCTACTTAACCCAAAATGTAATTAATTTTCTTATTAATATTTTATTTAACTTTTCGTCGGCAGTGTGAAATTTTCAACCTTTGTTCGTAACCTGAGTCTTCGAACTTCAATACAAATTTTTATTGTTCCAGGCTGTATAAAAATCTGAAAAGTTCTTACATACTTGTGAAAATCTTAACAAGTTTTTATTATCATAGAAGAATTGGATTATACTTTACTTTACTATTTTTTACAGAGTTAAATTTATCTACTAGAATTCATAAAAAAAATCAACTGTGCCTTTAAAGTTCAACGGCGGATAGTTAAAAACCCTTTTTCTGATTCTGATATTTGATGATTTCGTTTGTTAATGTAAAATATTTCCTGTACAAATTTTTTATTTTTTAATTACAAATAAATCTACCAAATGGCGTAATAGAATTAACAATTCAAATATTAAAAATAAATAAGGGCTATATCAAGAGGCAAACGCTGGGTGTTTTTTTTTTGCGGAATCAATATATATATTCTCTAAACCTGAATCAGTGGATAGTTACTAATTACCCAGTGGCATACTTAGCACTGATAATCAGTGAAGTTAAACTAAGAAAGGAAGAATGTTTGAGCATTATATAACTAAAATACTGATATTTGTACGTTCAATTTTCCAATACCATATTCATTGAATTTAAGCACTAAAACAAGGTTATTTAGATCACATAATAAAGATTAGCTAGGTTAGGGATCTAACATTTAATTCACTGATTACCAGTGGCATACTTGGCACTGATATTAGTGATTATCCACTGATTCAGATTTAGAGAGTATATTACATCAAATACAACGATTAAAAAATTAACCATACGTTTCGACCATTAATGTGGTCATCCTCAGTGGAAATAAATAACGGTGAATAACATATTTAAAAATTGAATGTTAACAAATAAAAGATACATACTATAAATAAATACTCTAATGCTGTGGAGAGAGTATTTATTTATAGTATATATCTTCTATTTGTTAATATTCAATTTTTAGATATGTTATTCACCGTTATTAATTCTCATTGAGGATGATCACAATAATGGTCGTATGGTTAATTTTTTAATTTTTTAATTGTTGTATTTGACATGATATATACTATATACTAATTCTGCAAAAAAACACTCAGTGTTTGACTCTCAATAATCCTTATTTATTTTTAATAATCTTATTTTTTATTCTTAAAGCATTTAATCATATTGATCCAAACGATATGATCGTATAGTAAATTTGAACAAACCAGTAGAGTTAAACAACATTGGTATAACCGGTCCTAAAAGTTGCAACCACTTGCACGTTAGCTAGAGATCCCAATTTAACTCGCCCCGAGGAGCTCGTTTCGCTTCTAAACGGCTGGTTTACGTTACGGAGATCCGCTGTCTTCGGTTCTCGTAAGGTATGACACTCGAATTACGCTGCAGACATTCCCCCTGAATTATGAATGCACCCCGAACGAAGTTACCGGGACGTGCTGTCTCTTGTTTCGAGCACCAGACGATCGCACGAAATAAACGGCGCGTACGTTTTAAAATGCTCGCAAAATTTATTGTCCTCCTATATTATCTGCTTTCGCGTTATTCTCTGGCAAGATGACAGCGCACGAATACTCTTCCTCCTGCATTGTATGCAGATTCGCGTCTAGAACTTCTGCTATATAACCACGTGCCCTCTTTATTCGCTTTCGCGACACTTTGTACTTCAGGAAATTTCATGAATACGGTCTCGTAATAATCTGGGGATATTTTCGGTGGACGTGAAATAAAATGTTCTTCCCACGCGCGTTTCGTAGATGCGTTCCCGTAATACGGTAAAAGTTCAACTGCCTGCATAATGCAGCGTGTCTTATTGTTATACAGTAATAGGATGCACGCCGAAAGCGCAAAGTACGACGACGGAAGGTATAAGTGAAATATTGTACGCAGGTTTAAACATATTTTCCGACGTGATCATAATGCGGCCGTAATGCGACTTTAATGGGCTCTTAGAGTCAAGTTACATTTCTCATTGAACGGTGTACGCAAGATTGCCAAGCGGTTCTGAAATTATACGAGGAAGATCGTATATGCCTCTCTGTTTCGAAATACATATTCTGCAAGTACAAAAGAGGGGCCGTTCGAAGAACTTACTCGAGAGACGAAAGGGTTCTCGTAGGAGTGGCCGATCGATGAGGAACGATCAGTCGATCATTTCGAATACGTTTCTCAATGATCGTCGACAAGATTTACGGCGTTTCATTGATGTACCCTAACTCATATAAATAATATGACTGAGCAGAGGTTACGTTGGAATGACCGTTTAGTGCATCCAAGAATACTTATATGATCGGCTACTCATAGGTCTCCATTCATTATGGTTTATTCATAAAATGCTTCACGTGCTCACGCCTTTAAGGGAGCGACTGTTACGACGATTTTACAGGCGCGTCTACCTTAGGAATCTCTTTTCAAGAGCCGTGCCATTTGCCGTTTTACATAACTAAATATTTTCTCTCTATATTTGAGAAAACTTATGGACGTTTGTGTTACAAACGTGTGGGATTTTATATATCGTTCTAGGATGACTTATTTTTGACCGCGTAAAAAATTTTACGCACGCGCGACATCACGGACGTTGTGACTGCTGCACTCTCGGCTTGTGTTATTAACAATCGAATCGTAAAATGCAAATCGTAAACCGCACGTGCGTGATGCGCGCGTGCTGAGAACCGCTGTAAGGTAGGAATCTGACGGTAAATTACGAGCTACACGAGTACCTACACAGGATGTTCAATCTGCGCAGGTGGTCGGCCAACGGAACGGTCGGATGTTCGCCAAAGGGATGTACGCGAGGAAATTACAAGAGACAATCTGTCAATTTTTCTCTCGTTTTGATAACGAATTCTGAAGTGGCCGGTCAAGAAGCAGCCGATCTGTGTCAGCTGTGCTCGAGTGGCTGTATTACTCTTGCGCGAACTAATCACGATTGACGATGTATGAAAGCTTATCCGCGAAGCTGCGTGCGTCCTCTCGGTGTATAAGATTAAACTAACATAATTCACGCGGGATGCACTAACTGACACGTAATGTGAAAGTCGATAGTCGCTACTAAATTTTTATATGCCACAAGATGTTAACGACTCCAAGGAGTTTCTACATGTGAAGTATCGCCGTGTCTTCTGCAAATAAGAACGGCTGTCATATTTGTTTTGCTATTGATCCGAAGAGGTTGAGTTTATACATCTGAATCTGATTGTGAGTACATTTCGCATCTGGTACTGTGAAGCTGCGATCGAGCCGTGCGATTTCCTGTTTCGTAAGCAAAAGTGCCTTGAAAAAGTAGTAGACGCGAGGCGCCTCTGTTGCTATTAGGGTTAATAGATGGCTCGATCCAGCGATGTGATTTCCAGTTGAGATTCTTCAACAACTGAGTTCTAAACGTTGCGATTGAATAACGCGTTCATAAACCGCGTATTTTAAATTCTTTCTATATACCTTAGAAGGAGGTTCTCGCGTTTGACGAAATATAAGACAAGTCTATAATATACACGTAATATAAAAATTAATAATATCAATAATATCTAGAAAAAATTTCATTGATTTTTACCGTACCATTTTGAAGATATTTAATTCTAAATTTATAAAATTTTACATTAAGTTGAAGGTATAACCGTATTCTATAGTTATTCTCTTTTAAATTGAGACACTTGTGTTGTATAAGACAGCAATTTAAAAATCGTTATAATTATAAAGTAAACACTTAAATTTGTTCTCGTAAAGTTTTATTTAAACTGACCATACAGTTTACAAGAAATTTATATTCTTCAATGAAAAAAGCTAGAATATGTGTCAAATAGACTATGCGTAATACATCAAATGAGCATTTTACAACTTTTTGTCATTTTGAAAATATTTAGTAACATATAAAATTAACAATAATTATGTGTAATGGCATATTGTTAGTGATCTTTTTATTCTATTATTTTAATTGTTTTACATATTATTATGAATAAACTGTCTATTGACTAGGAAGTAGCGCAAGAACCTCCTTAAATTGTAGGAATATTGAGCACAAATAATAAAAATTAATTATCTCCATTTTAAAACAACTATGTTTTAAAAATCGTAAACACGTTTAAAAATGTTTCTATTAATATCTTTGTTTCTGTGCTACACTCTCTCTCTCTCTCTCTTTTTTTAATTATATTTTATGATATTTATGTAAGCTCTAAAAAAAAACTATCTTTTTTCGTGCTAAAATATTCTTCTATTATCTCTCCGTTTGTCGCACAAGGGGTGTATTAAAGAGGATTAAATTATAAAATTATGTACCCTGTATCGAGCGCTTTTTAGCTCGTGCTCGGTCGAGCTCTTTTTTATATTTTATCTGGTAGAATAATTTATCTTGCCTCCAAGCTACTGTTTCTTCCCAGAAAAAATTTCATCTCGTGACAATATAAACATATCATAAAGTATAGGTTTTCTGCAGATTATTTTCACGATACTGATAATTTTAAACAAACTGATGCCCGTTTTTAGATGCAGATTAACTTTATTCTCAACTTATTCTTCATCTTTTTCTAATTGTTAGAACTAGAAAAAGGTGAAGACTTAATTCGAGATTAAAATTAAACTACATTAATGGAAACAGCATAAGAAAAGTAAATTTTTATCACAAATTTATTAATGAATAGAAAAGTTTAACATAAAAAATTTGCAGAAAAAGCTTCTTTGTGCGAAGGACAAATATAGACCATCGCGTAGATTAGATGATGGCCTCGTATTGATTTCTCGAGATTCACAGAATTCATTTCGATTATTCTAACGTCGATATAAACTTGTCGATGCCAATTATGGAATACAGTCTTATACTTGACCCTTGAAACGAATATTGCGTCAAGGTTGCACAACAGTGATGCTCGTATGACGTCGTGTAGTCAGCCCCTATATTATCTACTTAAGTTAGAAACGAGGAAGATGACTGGCGATGTGAAGCAGTGATAGTCTTGCACGAAACCGCTACCATTTTATCACTCTTGTAATCGAAATTATATCCTTTAAGTATTCATATCGCGTCTATGTTAGACATGAAAAGTACATTTGAATGGTTAATATATCACGATGATGTTTTGTACTCATTGGTTTATCGAGTTAACACGTGCCAAGTTGGCTTCTATCGCCAGTTATCTTTCTCCCGGCGGTACACTATAGAGAGCAATCGTTTTCATTGACTGGTGAATATCTGATGGGACCAGCGCCATTGCGCTCACAATCTAAAAGATGCATCGGACGTTTTCTACGGAAGAGAATGTGCACGTAGTACACACGCACACGCGTACACGACGGTGACGAAGGCGGTAGACGTGCGCACGTACTCTCTATATACGTCTCGACGCAAAAATAGAAATAACACGGTGCTTAGCATGAGAGAGCATGTCTGGCATGTACGAGGCGGGACTATCGATATCTGACAGCTGACCCCGCAGGGTCAGCGCGAGTAGGCGAGGCCCTACGGCCCAACGGAAAAGGAAGTCGTGACTCGATTCCTTCTTTCTCCCATCTATCTTTTGCTCGCTTTTCACGCGACTTCTATAGAGATCGATATTCTCTCATGAAGCACGCATTATTTTAGAACAATTTAATACTATCTCTCATAATATTTAATAGTATCAAGATATAGATACAGATATTACAAGATGACGACAGTTCGAAAGTAGATCTGTGAAGTTGGCATCTCTAAACGCAAATTTTTACAAAGTTGATACGGTAATTTGATTGTCCACAATTTGTCCACATTATGGACAATCGAATTTTGTACATAATTAAAAAAAGATTTATACTCACTTTAACTTTTTTGTTTATGAACTTTTTACAAGATAAAATATAATTAAGACAAAAAATAATTATTTATGGATAAGTGTGAACAAATTGTGGACAATCAAATGCCATATTAATTTCATATTTAAAGATGCAACTTCACAGAGATCTTTTAAAAGTTTATTTTTAAAATAAAAAATACTCCATCAGATTCGATTTTAATGATTTGGTTCTGCTAGCTTAATAGAGAGATATATAATATTTGATCGTATTTAGTCCATGCTTATTACTAAAATTATACTAGTATTAGACTTATACGATTAAAGCAGGTTAACGTTAATGAATAACATAACACAAGTAATTACAACGCCGGCACTCGATCAAAGTTGCGATTATAGTTGTTACCGCGTGAAAGTATCGAAAGTCTAGTGCCGTTGCGTATATCTTGAAAGATTTTAATTACAATCATTATTCGACAAATTGCAGTACAAGGTTTCCGTAGAACGCATCACGCTCGTAATGATCGCTTTACTTTCCTATACTTAATACGATAGTTTTGTTCAAGATTGCGTTAATTGCTTGAACACTTAAACAGTTTTTCAGGTAATTTTACTGAGAGGCTTAGCGCGATAAGAGCGCATATCCCGTCGGTGAACTGATATTTTCGCCGACACCTGTCAGAGCGGGACAGGCCACTCAGTCAAGCGTAATCCCCGAGACAGGACCCACGTCGACGTGATGGTCCCATTAAAATGATGGGCATGTACGGACGCTGACGCAACGTCCCATTCACCTTGCAGACTGGGAGCATCGTTAATCTTGCGTGGGGTCTCCTTCTCGGCTACTCAGAAACGTAACGAGGGTGGCCGGGCGATTCTGGTGACGGTGCGACTTGAGAAAACCATTAAAAATGATAACTGCGGCTCTCTACTGCTCCCGATTGGGATCTACCACATTCCGTGAGAATGTAACATCCGTCTTCTTGCCTTTTCTCATCGCGACGCCTTACCACCACGATTTGCCGCAGGTGCATCATCTCCCACACCTCAGATTTCCGGACAAAACGTCGTTTTATCTTGAGAGAAAAATCAGGAGTACAATGGGACTTGTACACTGAAAAAATGCATGTAATTTTACATGGAAATTACATGTTTATGACCGGAAAATTACTTATATTACATAAATATAATTGGAAATTTACTGGAAATTTCCAATCATATTTAGGTAATTTTCCGATCATGGATATGTAATTTCCATGTAAAATTACATGCATTTTTTCAGTGCAGTTCTTTTTCACAATTCTTTTTATTTATTGAAATTTTTTGAATTGCAAAACTAATTTAATTCCGTGCCTAAGGTAAATGTCCCAGTAGCCGGACACTTAAGCGTAGGTTGTCATAAATAATACAATTTATAATATATTAGAAGGTTTTTAACATAAATATTTGTATTCATATGAAAACTCAGATTTGAAAACTCTCTTAAGCAAGAAAAAATTATTTGGACCTACTTATAACAATTATTAATAATTAATTAAAATATTTAAATAAGTAATAGAATGCGTCAATGGCCGAACTGCCGGTCGAACACAGATGTAATTGTCCCAGTATCCGACCACAATTAGTAAATTAGTATACTGATGGAAAATATTAATATAAATAGATGTTTAATGACAAGAGACAACTAATTCAAATTTATTTTTAAAGCATTTAAGACTAATATTAATTTAAATAAATAAAGTTTTGTGTAACTGTCTGTGTGGATAGGTACTGTCCGGTCCTAGTGACTGAACACATATCTACATATGTCCGGACATTTACACAACATTTTATGTATTTAAGTTAATATTAGTCTCAAATACGCTTTTTAAAATGTAATATTATAATTTAATTGTAATGTTTAAATGCAATTAAACACAGTAATTATAACATAGTAATAAAAAAAGCATTTAAAATTAATAATAATAAATTTTGTGTGGGACATTTACCTTATATTCGATAATATCGTTCTTAAAGTTCCGCTTGCGTGAAATTAGATGTTCTTGTATTCACAGCATACGCTTTAATACACGATAGTTAGGCACGGTTCACGCCTCAGTTGTATGCAACATATGATATGCATGACTCAAGTGTGTCAGTCACGATAGTCTCTTTGCTGTACTAAATACGGTGTCGCTTTCTCGATGTGGAAAACGCAGGACGAATTTTAGAATCTGGCTACAACGTGCCTGTATCACACCCCCGCGTAGTCATCTTGTTGCGATTTCTGTTTGCTTACTTTATTATTTATTCGCGTGTGTTGCGGACGCATTCGATCAATCGTTGTCTCTACTCGGTTTCATACTGTTGCACGTGCAATTTTCGACACCACGCCACCCAATAACCGGCGGGAACGTGTAAACACATTTACGAATACAAGACGGATAAAACAATGGCAAAAATGCGTTTGTTCTCCTCTTGTTGCTCGCTCCGACTTATGCGTCACCATCAGCCGACGGTATAATTCTTGGCAGAGACTCGGTACAGCTAGCAGCCTTTTCCGCTGCAGCTGCCACCCTCATCAAAGTCTACCCGATATTATCTGTCCCTTCGTACGCTCGTAGGTACTCGTGGAAACCATGAAACCTCTGTTTGCGCTTGTTACCGATGATAGTTTAACTGTCTTTGCTGACATATGCATTAAAGCCGGAAAGTTCTGGCGTCTGTGTTTGCACAGTAGAAGTAGAGTTGCACAGTTGAATATTAGGCTCAGAAATACGCTTAGCCTGGTAATCCGGGATTACTAAAGATAGCTTCGGCCCGCTTGCCTCTTTCTTTGATGCAGCAACATTTTAGAACACTCCGAGAAAAGGTTCCTATGAAAAGCCATCTCGATTCTATACAGCACTTTGAACCCTTTCGCGATAACTAATGGTGTGGACGCATAAATAGGTGGACCGGTATCGGAAGATTCAACTTATTTCACATCTCTAAAAGCGCCTTTTAAGATCCATCCACTATTTCATTTTAAATTACCATACAATTTGTTAAATAGGAGAATATCATTGCAGAACACATAAGTGAAAAAAAAATAGAATGAAAAATGAATTCTTTAATTTTTTTCAATAAATATAGAAAACTGCAATCACATTAAGCAAATTTTGTTCGATTTATCAATTTCATGAAGTGACTATGAATATTTTAATAATGATAAAGGGGTAAATGTCTTTTCTGGAATGCGATATTCCGTGTTGCGATCGTTTATGCGAAATTAATTTACACAAATCGTGGAAAGCAAGATAAGAATCGAGTTTTGTAAACACAGAACTCGCTGACGCGACGGTATATCCGGCCGATGTGGAATTGACTTTACATTAGGTTCTATCTATGGCCTATCTAATGCAGTATTCACACATTTCACTGCGTTCATCTATTTACGATAGACTGAAGAGACGTTTTATCATGTTATGTTAGCTTGTTACAATGAGAACCCAAAAGTATTATTTTTTTATCTTCTTCAAGCTTCGTATTTCGAAACAATCTTTTTCTTTTAACGTTTCTTTCTAATAGATCGTTAAAGAAGAATCACTGTGCACATAGTATATCATTTTCTAGTAATTTCTAACTTTACTGCTGATTGCGTCACTTATTCTCCGACCTCGATTTTTTTTATGTCTTAGCATTTGTACCATACCGTATGTCGAACGCAAATGGAATTCTATGAAATACTGCATTATTTTCATGTATAATGTATCATCATGTACGTAATCTTTCGTTGACGCATCTCTTTTTTTCGATCGCTTTTTGACACACTGGGTGGCTCATACCCACAGTAATGTTTAAACAATTGACATTCTTATTTAAGAAATCCAATCAATATGAAAAAAATTATGGGTCAATTTCAAGGTCTGTAGAATACATTCAAATAGTTTTTGAATGAAATTTTATTACAGTTTTTGTGAAAAAAAATTCTTGAGTTCAATGAATAGAGAAAAAACGAGTAAAATCTTTGAAAAATTGTAACTTTTAAAAAATTCGATATTAAAAGTCACAAATTTACAGCATTGTTGTTCAGATATGATACTTTGAAAAAAAATTAGTTTGTAAATTGGTTTTGGATAAAAGATATTTATTTTGCATATTGATTGTAGGCTATTTTGGGAATTGAAAACATAGAGATTTTTTTTATAAATATTGTATTTTTGTTCTATAAAATAAAAGAAAATTGAGATTCAGAGAGTTAAAATAATTTTGTGGGTGGTTCACGCCCAGTATGTCAACGAAGGGTTAATTTACTATTCGCGTTCGCATTTCTTCTGAAATAGTAAGCGAAACGTTTGCAACGCTCTGTCCCTTTTTCTGCCGCAGTACGAGCGATTCCAGGAAAAAAAGCACATTAACGTGGGATTAGCCTGATAGAAAGTGCACTCGGTTGCCCGAACTTTGGGGAAGTACTTTTATCTTTGTGCGAGCAACGTTGTTCAGCCAGTCGCGAATTGTAAAGATTGTGCGAGCCGGTCGAGTGCTGGCGTTATTAAACGTCGTGAAATGCGAGGGGTCTTAGTTGCGCCGGACTGCTTCTTTAATTTCGTGTGCGCCGACCATCACGTAGGTGCCCATTAACGACCATTCTGAATTTTTTTCTCGTTTACCAAAGGGAGAGCGGAAGAAGGGTTTAGCGGAAGGGTAGGATTTCAATTCGAATAAAAACATTGTTTATGTTGCTGACGGTATAGAATTTTTGTAAAAAATAGTAAGTTTAAAAATATATTAGGTTTTATGAGCTTCTTGTTACATTACGATATCATCGTGCGCGACGAAAATGGAAACAACCATTAGCGATTAGCTACTCTGGTGCTTTCGGTTGCCTTGCGCTCATAAAGATCCTGTTGACGAGCCCATCATTCATCAAACGAATCTCCGTAAAGGACTTTAACGATCGACGGGCGTTAACCCAGTTGCTCGGGCGTGATGCGCGTACGCGACTTGATGATCCAGCGGCACTCCATAAATCAGAGATATTTCGGTATTGCGGAAGCCGCGATATTTATATATAACGTGGGTTCGCGCACCTATGGCATCGCACTTTGTGTCCGAGTGTCGGTACATCAAGCGTACACGCTTGTCGTGATGCTCGCGACTGCCTGTCGTGCTGCGTCTACGATGAATTTGATACCCGGCCAAGTGTGGCTCGGCTGCGAACTGACTCACTCGAAGTGTTGTGGACCAAGTTAGAATTATCAGTCTAGAATCAAGCGAATCCATCCAGAGGAAACTCGTATCAGGGAATACAAACAAGTCTCAGAGAACAATATGTTCAAAATGTGGACATAAACGTCTTAAACACGTTACACTGAAAAAAATTTCGATCATTTTTGGTCCAATGAATAATCGTTAATCAATGTCCGACTTAATGTTCAACTTAATGTAGTTAATTCATTGATACAATAACTGGATTCATTTATATAACTGCTTTATAATACTGCATATTCATTCTTGCAATGAATTTTAGTAATAATTTTATAATTTAACAATATGAAAATCCTTGATTATTGACTCGTATGAATAAATCTAAATGTATTTCATGCCACCTCGAGTCCAAATACCGGTTGTAATTGTGTATTAAGTTCTTTATTATAATAAAATATACGTTTCGATCCTTGTATAGGATCCTTATCAATATTTCTTAGATACTACAACTACATCAATGTGTTTCCTAGAACAATGATATATTGTTAGTATGTATGAGATGATCGCTATACTGGTCATGTCGATAGTCAACAAACAAAGTTGCTTGTTGACTATCGACTCAACAAGCAACTTTGTTTGTTGACTATCGACATGACCAGTATAGCGATCATCATACATACTAACAATATATCATTGTTCTAGGAAACACATTGATGTAGTTGTAGTATCTAAGAAATATTGATAAGGATCCTATACAATTAGGATCGAAACGTATGTTTTATTATAATAAAGAATTTAATACACAATTACAACCGGTGTTTGGACTCGAGGTGACATGAAATACATTTAGATTTATAATCTAAATCATTATGAGAATTCATTAGACCAATTTTCATTAATTCAATGAATATTTTATTGTATTTACATACAGTTTTGGTTCAATGTAAGGACATCTTCAAGACATCTCATAATGTGATGTCTAAAAAATGTCTTAAATATTCATATAATCCGTTGTTATTTGAAGACCGTTTTAAGTAATGTCTTAATTACTTGTTTAATCAGAAAGTTAATCCGATCCTCTGATTGGCTTATGACATCTTAAGACTGTACTCAAATATAGCGATCGACTACAGATATTTTAATGACGTCTTCAAGATACCTTATGTTTGTATTTTTGATATATTGTTCTCTAATGGATGCAATCTGATTTTGCATCGACAGTTGGCTATTAAAAGGGGTTGCACTGTATAATAATAGAGGATAATTGGAGCGAAGCGTCGCGACGGCTGTTCTTGAGTGATGTAAAACGAGGGAGGGTGCATGTCGTCATTCTCTTCAGTAGGACAAGAAACGCTTCTTGTGAAATGTCTTGTGTCTAAACTTACGATGTTTTTGATGTTGTTTATTGGCGTCACGGAACTCGAAGAAGTAAATAGAGTCGCCTCTTTAACTCGACAAAAGTTTCGTGTTACAGATTACAAGTTTAATCGTAAACTTTTATTTAACATCTTAGCTGTACACAGGTCACGAATATAAAATTGTTACCGATAAACTAAAGTACTCCCTGATGAAATCCGTAAATATTAAGAGTAGAAAGAAATTTTAAATCCGCGTTATATTCGTTAGTCTCCGTAAAAATCGAATAGTCGCTTTATAAACGCCAACACGTATTAATAAATATTAACGTTAGCGATGCTCTGTTACTATTAAACTCATCGAGTCGTTTAATCACCGGATCGTATTACGGCATAAATATCAGCACACTTTCTTCTTACAACGTTCGTTTGTACTCGATAAATTATAGAAGATAACAAGTTTCCAGTTTGTACGTGCTGTCAGCAGGCGTTCAGTGTCTCGGATATTAATTCGTCTGATAATATATTGACAGAAACATACTCTCAGGAATTTATGGTGGACGTATTGCGTTTTCGATGTCGTAACCGGAATTGCGCGCATTCTTTATCAGTTTGCGGATAAAAGAAGGCGACATATCCCATTAAATTTATCTCATTCTCAGTTGTGACCCCTGGTTTTCTGAACCTGTATATTTATTACAATCAATGGTCTCGATTGGCCGGCTATCGAGCGTGGGTGCGTGGGGCTACGGTATCTAGTGAGCAATCTCTAGCGAGATAAAGGATACGAAGGAAAGTACATATGCCGATTGCTTAGTCGCATAAGTGTATTTTCGCGTCTTGTAATATTCTAGCCTCGATTGCAGGTAACGCAATTGCGTTACCTGCCATACGAATGTGTCATTAGATACGATATCACCGAGCATAATTGGTTTTATTGTTCCCATATATATTTATTTTTTTACTTTATTGGCATAAATTATCATAGCCAGTAGTATACACGTTTCATGAAAGAATGTCGTGTACGAATTGTACACGATCATGTAATCGCAAGCTGAAAACATAGTTTTATGACTCCATCAATTCGCCTCATGCGGTTTTGCCTGAATAAAAATTGAAGTCCGTTGGTTTTTGTTCATTTAAGGACAAGGTTCGTCGTGCTTTTCTTCTTCCTCATTCCCTCGAAGCGCGACAGCCTCTCTCGACACTCTTAATCAATTCCTGCTCGTGAGAGCGGATATATTCGTGCTTGTCGATCTCGTAACGTCCCACCGTAAATTTATCCGTCATCTCTTGTTACTCGTCGCAATGCTTGCTCCTCCGCCTTTCGTTCCTTGTAATTGCGACTTTTTTGTAGACTTTGTTACGAGGTCTGCGACCCTCGAGAGCAACAGACTCCCGCAGTTCGAACAGGATGCGCTTTTACGAATAGTGCGATGGGACATTTCACTATGATGAAAGCGTCGATTGATCGACGGAAGTGAGTAATAGAATTTCCGAGAGACATGAAATATATGACTAGATACAAAGAACAGAAGAGTCGGTCGATAAAGAAATATGATTGTATTAGATAAGCGGTTTAAGTGGCTCTTCCTTATCTTCAATTGAATTTTTTAATCACCTAAATTACTTGAAATTCCTATCAATTAAGTATTCTTAAAAAACGCGTGATATGATTACCCTCCTAATAAGCATTTCCGCATTTTTAACCCACTACCGTTTCTCACAACGTTTGGCAAGAACTTATGCTAATGTTACATGGCAAAACTGGATGGTGATTGCAGTGAAATGCAAATTATACCCGTGGCGTTATTGCACCTCAGTATCGGCAATTACGCGGACGCTTATTGGAATTTATATTGCGTTGATTTTTACTCTCAAACGAGAGTATCATCAAAAAGCCGAACTCACCTCTGATAAAAGATATCCGATTTTTATAAAACAAAAGTTGTCCATTTTATTAATACTGCTTTGTTCACGTTAAAAATATCTTTTTTACAATTTTGCAGTTAGACTGAAATGCACCGATGTATACTATTCTGGTTTTTAAGATCCAAAATGTTTATTGAAAATTGATAAGATTCATCAGATTAGTTTTTTCAGTTTTGATTTGCTGCATTTAGTTAAAATTCATAAAATCATGCGACTAACTTTCGCTTTGGCCAACCCATGTAATTTCTCACGATCGTTTCACAGCTTAATTTTTACGAGGAGGAAATTAGTATGGGCTGTGGCGACCGTTAAAGACTTTAAACGCCTTTGAAGCATTGGTCGATGGCAATTGACCACAACCCTCGTCGTCGTCCTCAGAACGTTTTACGTGGCTATTGTTGCTTGACGGGCGCGAGAGGTAACTAAAAGACGAGACTAATTGTCGACCGTAAAATAACGGTCGCACATCATTGCGTGTGGAATCGATGAGCGAATGAAATTATTAAGATGATTACAATTTTTTCTTTAGTAATAACCCGACCAACAATACACTACTACAAAAATTCTTGTTTCAAAAGAAAATTTTCTAAAGGAATTACATTAGTCTCATCAATACATACATATTTTATATCGAAATAATATATACATATATACAATTGTTTATTAAAATCTGTCCATGAATCATATAGTGCTATTCCTGATCAAAAATTGATTCGAAAAGTTCTCTATCATTTTGGTGGAGGACTTTATATATAATATATATGTGTACACAGGGTTAATCAGAGTCGTTGAACCAACTTTTTACCCTATGAGAAAATTATCGACTTTATACCTTATTGAATTATAACGTGTGCAGTCAATTATTTTCTCATAGGGTAAAAAGCTGGTTCAACGACTCTGATTCACCCTATATATATGCAATATATACTCTCTAAATCTGAATCAGTGGATAACCACTGATATCAGTGTTAAATATGCCACTGATAATCAGTGAATGAAATGTGAATTAATCTAGTCCCTAACTTAGCTAATCTTTATTATGGGATCCAACTAATCTTGTTTTACATTGTTAAATTTTATAGGGTCAAATTAACTTAATGTGAGTCGCCATTACTCCTACACAATAATATCGTTATCTTTTACTAAAACAATGGTTATATTTGACACTATACTCTCAAAAAATTTTTTAGGTAGTCGAAAAATTTTTTAAGAGTTCCAGTAGTTCTGATTATCGTTTTCGGCAGTTCTCGATGAGTTCTATCGAAAAGTATGAGGTGACAAAGCGATTGGGCCAACGATATTCAAGATACGCGAAATTAAAGAAGTGATCAAAAATTGTTTTTTTTTGTTTTTTAATTTTCTTGTTTGTCAAAATTGTTTTTTATGTTTCAAGAACTCTAGGTATTCACTAAATGAAGCTATTGAGCCGCTCAGAACTATTCGATCTCGAATTTCGCTGAGAAGTTAGTACCACATTTTTTAAAAATTATTAAAAAATTGTTATTAACTGAATCTTGCATTAAAAAATACAGAGAACTCTTCGTCTCGTTAAAAGGAAGCAGGAACTCTAATCAGAATTATTGTATCTAAAAATTTATTTTTCAAAAATTTTTAATATTTTTTGGATTTAAAAAAAATTTTTTTATGCATCAGGAACTCTAGATATTTACTAAATAAAGCTATTGAACCGCTCAGAAATTCGATTTCGAATTTCGATAAGAACTTAGCACCCCATTTTTTAAAAATTATTTAAAAATAGTTATTAAGCGGAACTCTTGTTATAAATTATAGAGAACTCTTCGTCTCGACAAAAGGAAACGGGAACTCTAATCAGAACTATGGAATTTCAATATTGGGGTGCTAACTTAAACGCAGTATCATGTATGCCATTGGGTAATTAGTGACTATCCACTGATTCAGATTTAAAGAATATATAAGTACGTGAGCGAATATCCAATATGTTCATATGAATTCCAATATTTAGAATGGAAAACTATCAAGATACTAGTTATATAAAGTTATATATCTGTGCGATAATATATAGTCAGAAATTGATTTCTTCGTTCTCTGTCTCGTCCGTAAATCTTTTTTAGAGTACAATCATTCGCTGTCTTCCGTTGGACAAATGTCTCTTTTTTTTAAGTGCCAAATATCTGTCGCACACAGATAAGAAGCGATTAATATCCCACGGTGGTGCACTTGTTCGTCCATTCTACGGTCATATAAATGGAGCACATTTATCACCGCGCATCGGATTAATTGATTCGTTAAATCCTGCAGTAGCAGAGGATTTGAATTCCATGAGAGGGCCATTGAAACGTTGACATGCGAGATGAGGATCCGAGATAAATCGTGTGGATATAACGATTATATCCTATAATCATCAGAGAACCGCCGATAATCAATATACATCGAATGGAAACATGACATTATAATCGTGGACCATGAATTACTCTCACGCAACAACTTAATATGTACGTCATTAACATATTCACAAATCACTAGGTTCTAGAGAAAGTCAGAGGAATGGGGAAATCTGCTCGCAATTAATCGAAAAGAGAGATCAAGGGTCAATATTCTTCCGTGAGCAGGAATCTCTCATTTACTTTCGATTTTCTTTTGCATTCCAATTTGTCGTTCACGCTTACGGGTGTTCGGAGCGCAATTAATTAAGTGTGCCTCGTAACCGCGATACGATACGTGTACAAAAAAGAGATAGATTAATCTTCGATACGTACGAATGAAACACGCACAGACCTTAAAGACCGTTTTACTGTCTGCGATATTTTATCGTTCTTATCGTGCATGATGGTCAGGCGCGTGGGTTTTCATTGGGAGACATTTTGTTAATTTTTAATGAAAATACCATAAACCCTTAATTGCTTGCTTCTCCTCTTCTCTCAATTCGTTCGACTTGGCAGTCTGGCAGAGGTGACTTATGGTACACTCAATACGCATGCAGTTATAACATTACGTATTCATTACGCGGAGATAATAATACACCAATGCTGAACCGGCGATTGCGACGAAAGCTTCGGTGAGTAATTAATCCAACTTGGCTGACGTTGGGGGCGTATAATGAGAGAGGAACAGATTCGTTATATTTGCTTTTAATTGCATATTTATGATGCGAATACTTTACGGTTGCCGCACCGCGAAATAATGCTTGCGTGTACGTGCATCTCATTAATTGAATTCATGAAAAAGTGATGAATTTACACAATGTATAGATGTAATTATTAGTCAAAGTAATCAAACCTGTTAATGGTATTTACGTTTCGACTGTTCTAATTTAGAAGGCGATGATTACTGGTAACAATGGTTGCGTTTTGAATCTTATAATTTTCAGTTTAAGCAAAAAAATACAATAAAGTTTATTGACGTTAAATAATTCAATACAAAAATCGTCTTAATTGATGACGAAACTGTGGAGTCACATTTGACCCCGATCATTAGAGGGTTAAAAATCAATTGGTCTGCGTGCATCGCGAAATTTCTCTCGATGCAACTGGAATTGGGTTAGGTCAAGCCGGCTGCGAAAATGATGGTGTGCATGCTGTGAAGTGGAAGTTGATCGTAGGGTCCTCCGTAATCGCGCGATGAAACGACGCTGCGCAAAGTATCGGGTTGCGAGAGAAACAGCGGGTTTAATCTTAACCTGTAAACGCGATCAGTTGCATAATCACGACTACCGTTCGTCAAATGAAGGTCTAGGGTTGAGAGTGTAAAAGGCTCGTTGTCGACGCCTTTTTCGTGCCTCCTCATTCTACACGGTTGCCAGTTTTCAACGTTCGAGTGCATTGCGATGAAAAAAAAGAAAAATTGTGAAAAAATCTTGTTTTGCCAAATTATATTCTCTAAATTTCCTTGAGTGAAATTTCATTCAAAAAATTGAGTGATTGTATACCGAATCGCTCAAACTGGAGTAACTTTTTATTCGTATGAAGTGACTTCCACTTTATGTCGTAGAACGAATGTTTCGACGACGATTTTTGAACGAATTTTCAAAAATAAAATGCTACATATATCGAGTAAATAGGTTAAGGCCGATATTTATATCCGTTCTTATTTTAAGACCGTCTTAAGTAATACAGTCCTCTGACTGGCTTATGACATCTTAAGACTGTACTTAAGACAGTTTCGAATATAAAAATTTTCTATGTATCGGGTTAAGACTCCTAATCTTATACTGAAATCACGTTGACTGTTATTTCACTCCGAACAAATGAAACATTCACTACAAAATAAGGACAGTTTTGCTAAAGTATTAAAAAATTTAGCTGTAAGATACAGATCTGAAAATAATTTTGTTGGACCATAAAATAATTATGTGGAATGCTCAAACTGGTTATTGGAATGGTAAAATTTTCTTTTAAACGCAGCATTGCTCATCAAGCTTGAGATTCTTACGTAATTATTTAGATACTCTAACAAAATTATTTTCAGATCTGTATGTGGCTAAATTTTTAAGTACTTCAGCAAAATTGTTCTTTTCACGTATAGTTGGATTTAAATATTCACCTTTATGAAAAGTGAAATGTTGCTCTATTTTGAGTGGCAGTATATTCACTATCAATTTTCAAGTGGATTTTTACTCATTTTAAGTGAGATTTCACTTTGGAAAATTTAAAGAGTATTAACGTCTAATAGAAATTCGACTTGACACGAATAGATAAAGATAATTCTCGCTACAAATCTCATTTATACGTCGCGACCATTCATCATTGGCAATATCGAACACGATTATGAGTGGACATTAATGTTGTAAATCGACGATGATATAGTCATACAGCCTTGCGAATGGAAATCTAATAATTTTCCGAGATATCACCGTTGTGCATATAAATTCGCGCGCAAATAGTGTTCCATTAAAGTAACGCGGACCACCAAGCACGACGGCGCGTGTCATCCGTCAAATTACGAACGATTTAAGCGTTCTTAAGCCGACGGCGCTCGAAAGTCGACGTTATTGACAACCCACGGCCAGACACGCTACATTCATATTTATCCGTTTCTTCGCGGTCTTAATTATGCCGTGACGGCACACGTAAGATAAAAAAATGAAAGAGGAAAAATGTTGCAATTCCTGTTCCGACGAGATTTAATTTTTTTAAGTGATATGGATACTTTATAAATTATGATTTTAATATTTTACCGCTTTTATATGCGTTGCCGGCAGGAATTTAACAAAAATTCTTACTGTGAGATACGAATTATTATCGTTATAAACTATGACTTAAAATCTTTTTACATAAGTGATATTGATACCTTATAAGATTGATACTTTATGGTTGTAATATTTTATTGCATTTTATGTACGTAACGTTGTTGACAGGAGCTTTGAAAACAATTTTCATGGCATGTAAATTATTTTACTGTTATCGCGAACGTCGAGTACGAGATCGTTTATTATGTCGTGGATCAACTATGGTGTCTGATTGCGCATATAGCCAGATAAAGACAAAAATAATTCAATTAACCAATATACGTTGGGTCGCCCTATAATGCCACTTGTTTTTCATGACACTAATGCGTCCACTTAAAACCGGACCAATTACCACGATTATTTCTATGCGAGAGACCATTTCGTGCGGGCATCTAATTCCAGGAGTGCGATAACGCGCTTGCTGCGGTCGCGTACACAGAAAAAGAAAAGAAACGGTTGTTGTCGTTTATAGCGATGCATACTTCATACATATATAAACTTACGTTTGTGTATATAAAATATTGTTATGACCGAAGCAGAGAGATAATTTACGCGGATTTGCACGGCTCGATATCTCGGCGACGATCCGTAAATCGTGCCCGCATATTGTTAGCTCTTTCTCGAGACATCTCGCTAATAAATTGTCCGCAATTCAGTTTACACGATTAATGGTACTTTCTCCCGTCGGATAACGTCTTCCTCCTTACGTCGATGCATCCATCTTGTTCCGGTGAGGCACCAGTGCGCCTCTTTCTACTGGCAATTTATCTGGCATGCGGCGGGAGCCCACATTTACGAGATCATTTATCGTTCAATCGATTCGGTCCGCAGCTAACGGCCGCGCCGGTAATTCACTTAATACGTTATCTTGGCAAATTATGCGTCGCGGTAGTTAATAATTATTGCGGCCTCATATCCCTTCGATGTATCCCATGTTAAATCGCACATGAACGAACAAATTTGTATGTTTTTTTAATGATATTCTCATCAAAGGAATTTACAAGAATTAATTTTGCTTAATTTCATTAAAAACGGACAATTTCATGTGCAAATTAAATTGATTCATAAAACATTTTACCTTTTTGAATCCAAATATCAAAATTAGATCACACACCCAGAGAAAAATCATGAAGAAATCGTTTTTTTCGTTGAAATTTTTAAGTTGGAGTCAAATCAAAGGTTTTTAATCGAAGAAAGATTTATTTTATTTCAAGAAATGACGTTCAAATTAAAGAAAAATTTATTTTATTTCATGAAATGACGTTCAAATCAAACAAACTTTTCTTTAACCGTATAGCAATGGACAAATTTTTTTGATTCAAATAATTTTTATTTAATCGAAGAAACTTTTCTCTGGATGTAAAAACTACAGCGAAATAAAAAGAAAAGCTAAAAAAGAATGAGTTTAAAACTTTAGAGGATGGGGATCTACTTTAAAAATCTAGTTTTTATTACAGCTTTTCCTTAAGATTTGTTATAATTTATTACAGAGCTGTCCAATTTGAGCTCCGAAGCCAAAATGCAAAATCATCGACGCAAAAAATACAATGTGAGTAAGATTTCAGGGATTGTAAAGTATTGATAAGTGTCACTGAGATGCGTATCAACATTTTACAGTCCTCGAAATCTTGCCCACATTGAATTTTTTTGCCTCGATGGCTTTGCGTTTTGGCTTCGGAACTCAAATTGGACAGGCTTGATTTATTACACGGAAAAAAAAGATTAATTACAGCAGTAAAAATTTGCGTGTGGTAGCTAAATTCCGGTCGTAACATATGGATACCTAACGTCGTATCTGCGAGGTCTAATTTCCATTAGCTGTGAGACCTAAATATTATTATTGTAACACACAAGCATTTTGCTATTATGTCGATCTGATCATTGCAGCAAACGTTTTCTGTGTAGCAGACAATTTGGTAGCAAGTATCGTTTCAGCAAACCATATTTAGCTGTGGTAGAGACAATTTTCTTTTACACGGACATATCCGATAACAATCTAACTTCATGCTGCTAAAAAAATGATCTGTAACAGACATGCATACTTTGCTATCACGTCCTTATATTAGCTACAGCAGTAAATCCTTTGTATATATTAGCAAATTTCATAGCTATAGTAGCTAATTCAATTTCAGCTAATCAGAATTAACTGTAGCCAGCAACATTTTTTTTCCGTGTATATATCATTATATTCCTTGCTTCAAAATATGACTGTTTCAGCGTCATTATGGTAGCTTTCCCATCCTGTAAAGGTTAATAAAAAAACAATGATTGACTTACATAGAAGGAAAGCTCGATGCGATGAGAATGCTTCGGCACACAAGTAAGCGTTTCCGATCTGCAGCATCCGGTGTCATCCGAGCACCTGTGTAATATGGCGCAGTGTGGAATGTAGGTGGTCGATGGGCTCGGATAGACGTCACGAACCGGAATAACTCTCGCGCGTGGCCACTGGCAGCTGCCTTCCTTGTTGACTTTAATTGCATGCTGAAGAGCCTCTCGAATTTCAGCACCTATGGCAAACATTCGCCTATAAAGTACAATCCCGTGGGATCATAGCCGTTAGAATGACAAAACGAAATTGACTAACTCGCTTTCGCAAGTCCAATAAAAAAGATAAGGCTCACGTTATAGTCCTTGTTCCAAGTACGTGACAATTGTGTTTTATCTCTTAGAAAGCCGATATATACACCTACTCGTGGCGGTGATATTTGATTTGCGACATGTTTCTTTACGGTTCTTTCAAACTTGTGGCTTTCCGGATCGTAAATCTTCGAATTTTGAAACCCTCAAACTTTTCCATTCTCATGACGTTAAGTTATTAGCTTTCGTAAGTGGACTTAGAGATTGCGTTAAAGTGGTATTCTCTTATATGTTGTAACGAGCCACGAGTAATATCATTTCTTCATGTAACTCATTAATTACTGTCTCGATAAAACGGAAGGCGAGAGCGGAGTCGTATTAAGTTAGATTAAAGAGGAGCCCGTCTTATCGAAACGGATCTTCCGTTTATAATGATTCTCTGATCCGTCTGGTATGCTCAGTTTCTGATAATACACCGGGAAGAGAAACGAGAATTCGTGATCGAGATCGAGACGTGAGGCGGCTAGTTTGATCAACGAGCTCGGATGCATCTCCTGCATCAAGTGACATAAGTTATGAGAGCTTTCTATTGATTCAGCACGGAGATAGCTAATCGCTTTCTACGCGCGTTTCACGCGCTGTCGATAATTACGGCGACACCGTCACTCCGTATAATTCGCTTCAGCGCACGGAGAAACTGCATTGTGGCAGAAAATCGGTAAATTCTAGCGCAAATAATAACAGCGGAGAAACGTCAACGATACGGAAAGGAATTCAAAAGCGATGTCGAGCCACTTAGGAAGCGATTCACCGCTTCGCGAGGTCGCGGGTCACGAGATCGCTCGCTAAATGATCAAAAGGAGAGAAAGCACATTAGTTGTTCCTGCACGTCCACATAGCATTCTCCACGTCGTTTAACTCTCATTTCTGTAGTCGTCTTACTTCCAGGATTATTGTGAAATGAAGAAGTCTCGAGATGATGACGAAATACGAGGTATTTTTAGAGCGAGAACTTTGAATTACGGATTTACGACCGTTTGCGATGAAACGCAGCTCGATTGTGCACGGACGACGGTGTTAATCGGATCAAGTTCGCCGGTCGCACGTTTTACGAGTATACCGTGGATGAATTAAGGCGCCACGACGTTTTTAATCGAAAATTATTGCGATGCAGCGAATATCAACTATTTATACTCGATGACGACTTATCGCCCATTAAAGTGTCGTTTGTCATGTCGGATTAATTTATTAGCCATTACAGAATTGGTCATGTGAAAGGTTGCGATATGGGTATGCTAGAGCTTGTAATCACTTTGGAAAACTACATGTTTTTTGCTGTTGGGAAACAATACATGATCTTCGCCCCATCACAGGCAGTGGAGAACAAAATAAAAAAGATGTTATTTTAACAAAGAGTATATAGAAAAAGAGATATTGTTTTAACAAGAAGAAACTGATTTAGATACACTGAGAGAAATGTTTTATATGTAATAAAAATTTGGTTAGAATAATACAATTTTTTTTATTAAAAAATAAGAAAGTTTTTGTAATTCACATATCAGCCAATATTTAAACTGGCTATTTAAACAAAACATCGCTCTTATTACATGTATTTAGAGAGATCAAGAAATGTATAAGTTAGATGATAGATTTGCTGGCTTGAATAACTTTCTCGAAGTAACATTCGTTTTATGCGCGCACGAGAACTCCAGCTATGAGAGATGATTTCAGTGGAGATTTCGGAAATGTACTTTTATGGAATTTCTCGCCCGCCTAATCTCGAGGGGCGATCATGATATGCTAATTTCCAACATAGGCGTTACTTTCGCCACGAGATCACATCGGCGCGTTCAGAATGGAGGCACGGCCATAAGGAATTCTAAAGTATGTGCTCTCACTACGCGTACATCTGATATTCAAACGTATTCCGGAATATATTATGAAAGAAAGAGATTAAATTCAATCATCTACTATTCTCTAATTTTTTCGAGAAAGTGTGTCGACATACAATATCTCACGGAACAATTATAG